>NW_015165921.1:73448-88180 GCF_001447785.1 Gekko japonicus
TTGTGTAGGAAGTGGTGCGGTATATGGGGCGAGCTGGCTAGAAAACGTCAGTGGAGCGTGCAGTACAGTCCCAACAGAAGCTTTTGTGTCTGTATGTATTGAGCTTACTATAAAGAAGCAAATTGCCAGCCCTGACCTGGACAGCCCAGGCAAACCCAATCTCATCAGATCTGGGAAGCTAAGCAGGGTCGACTCTGGCAAGTACTCGGATGGGAGACCTCCAAGGAATACCAGCAGTCGGGAGGCGGGGGTAGGCTTTGTTCAGCCACCTCTCTGAATATCCTCCAGGCCCCCAGGAGGGGTCAGTCACCAGAGGTCGCCATGACTTCCAGGTGCACACACGCACATATTAAAAAAATACATACCCCCAAAAGTAAATTGCCTAAGGACTTTTTCCCTTTTGACAGACATTTTGGCTTAAACGTTTACACGGTTGATTTGGAACTCTTCTTTTCTTAAAGGTATGGTAGTCCAGGGAGTGTAACAAAAGAATATTTTGAATTTTCCGAGTTCTTCTTGAAAACCTATGCTGTTGGAATCCAACAGGTAACGATTTTGTTTGTTTATTTTGGGATGGGGTATGGTAGGTCTCCAGTAAGCGCTTGATGTTGCCCTTTATACAGATATTGTCAAAATCAGTCATTCCCCTTCCTTGGCTGAGGGAGGGTCTGTCTGTGGCAGGAAGGAACGAATAGTTGGGCCGTCCTGGGAGAGGGAGGTGGGAGAACTCTCTCTGTGAAAGGGCTCAGCCAGGCTCCCTCGGGCACTCCAAGGCAGTTTGTGTTCTTTTGGCCAAAATTCCAAACAAACCATGTGTTGACACTGGTCATTAACTAATAGGAAGATCACTGTGGGGAGGGAGTGGAGAAGGTTTCCTTCATCCCCAAAGTGGACTGCCAGCAAATCCTGTTAGTGTGATTGCCACTATGGCATCTCTTGCCTTTGGATTGTCAGTGGGTGGGGTGGGGTGGCTCATGTGTTGGATTTTGCCCTGAAGCTTCCAGTTGCTGCTCCCTAGTTTAGCTGTTTGCGGCCTGGATAGCCCAGACTAGCCTTGAGCTTGTCAGAGCTCAGAAGCTAAGCAAGGTGGGTCGTCGTTAGTACATCAGTTCCCAACAACATTCACTCTGGAGAATGATAGGTTTATTGAGACATTGATAGGATCCAGCCTGGACACTGGCTGTGTTAGAACTGAGGTTAAAGGCGCAAATGCAACAAATATACAAGGTTCAAACAGGGTCCCTAAAGTTCCAGGATCAATCACCCCTTGTTATTCCACCCGCCAAAAGCAACTGCGAACTACCCCCCTCTACTAACATACCCCTTGGTGTGTAAGATGAAGCTAAGCTGCGAAAGCTGAGTACCAAGGACATCTGAGTTCCCAGAGGTGATAAAGGATGCAAGTTACTTCAAAGCTCCTGGCACCCTCCCCTCGGTTGCCATGACAAACAAGCCATAAAATGCATAGTGAGTTTGACAGGCGACCACCAAGGAAGACCTGGGCTGCTGTGCAGAGGAAGGCAAAGGCAAACCACCGCCTTCTCTGCTTATCTCTTGCCTTGGAAACCCCATGAGGGGTCCGCCATGAGTCAGCTGTGACTTGACGGCACTTTATCATTATTTATTTATGTGTTAAACAGCTAATGTCTACATGTCATCTGGGAATGCATGTTTGGGGTAAGTGGCAAAGGGAAATTTGGTATTAAGAGACTCCCCCCCTCCCCAAATCAGAAGCAATTTCCTGTTAATCCAACTGCATATCTTCAGTTTGGTGTCGTGGTTAGGAACGTGGACTCTAATTTTGGAGAACTGGGTTTGATTCCCCACTCCTCCACATGCAGCTGCTGGTGTGACCTTGGGTCAGTTACAAGTTCATTCGGAGCTGTTCTCTCAGAGTTCTCTCAGCCCCACTTACCTCACAGGGTGTCTGTTGTAGGGAGGGGAAGGGAAAGGAGATTGCAGGCTGCTCTGAGATTCCTTCGGGTAGTGAAGGGCGGGGTATAAATCTCCTCTTCTTCCCCTCCTGTTCCTCCTCCACCACCAGCAGCTTTTCAGTAGGATGGAAGCAACTCTGGGCACTTGGTACCCTGCAGTTTCTCTCCAGTTGTTCTTTCATCATAACAACTTGTGAGCTGTTAATGAAAGGGAATCTAGGATTTTTTTCTCTGTTGTATGTGCAAGTTGGTCATGAGGAACTCTCATCATGCTAAGGGTCAGAACTCAGATGTTAAAGTGACAGGGTGTTGAGTAGCTGTTTTTCTGCTTGAAAGTGCCATGGGCCTGTGGCAATGTTCTCGTTACAAGAAGGCTTGTTCCCTCTCCCTCACCTATTTAGGTGCTTCTAAAAATCTTGGACCAATATAGACAGAAAGAATATGTTGCACCACGTGTCCTTCAGCAAACATTAAATTATCTGAACCAAGGAGTCTATCACTGTATAACCTGGAAGCAGATGAAACCACATATGCAGGTCAGTGCAAAACAGTAAATTGGCACTAGGGTTTGAGCTAAGATTTTTCAGAACCTGGGCAAACATTCCCCTTACAGGCACTAAAATGTGATAGAAGTAATAAATAACCACCCAGCCGATATTTTGGTGGCTTCAGTTCTCAAGCATTCTATTGCCAAGTCAACATAGTTTATCACACTGCTGGCTGCATCATAGCTGTGGATACTGCAGTCATTATTTGTGATAAAAAATGTATCTACACCCAATTTTGGGGGGGGAATTTCCCTGTCCGTTATCTCCTGCTTGCAAGTAGTTCTAGTAATGAGACTGGTTATGTCAATTCACCTCCTACTGCTTGGGTCACGTCACACACTTTATCGCGATATTTCCATGAGTAGGTGATACTGTGGGCTGCCGGGTTTCTGAAAAATGCAAAAATTCGCCCATTCTCATCCCCCACATTAGCTGTGCATGCAAGGTTCTTGTATGTAAAGTTCAGATGGCCCCAGATTGGTATTTTTTGGTTGTGTTTAGCAGTTTGAACAAGAGGCATCATCTCCATATTCCAAGCATTATATTTTAAACCATTTTTAATATGCACTGACATTAGGTGTGCTCCATCCCAGAAAACAAACTGAAAAGCTATTAGTGTAGAACATTGTTCTGTTTCGGAATTTCTTATGGCTTTTGTTGGAGTACTGAATTACTTCCAGTGGAGGAATTTTTCTGGATGTTCTTTGTGCTCTGTCCTATATAAGACTCTCTGTGAAGAAGTGATCTTCTCCCTGATGTGTTACAAAGATGAGGATGAAGAGCTGTGGCAAGAGGACCCCTATGAGTACATTCGCATGAAATTCGGTAAGTATCTGTGGAAGCTCTTGATGTCGTGCTGTTCTGTTCCGAGAATTCTGAGTTAACAACAACAACAAAACTAGTTATATTTCTCTATTGAGGTTACTCGTTACAGTCTCTACAGAGGATTATGGATAGCTTGTGTCTTTAACTCAACACTGTAATTGTATTGTTTAGACATTAATAAATGAGGGGGGGAGACCCCTCCCCAGACGGCAAGGAGAGCATAGCTCTGTTAGAATTACCTCTGTTAGAGCTTCCTAGGAAACCTCATTAACTACATGTTATAAAAAGCGCAATGGGAACAGAGCTGGGTGTCAACGCTAATACTCCCACTAGCGATAAGATCATCTGAAGGGTCATGTTGGACCAGACTAATGGTCCATCTAGTCCAGCATCCTGGTTCACACACTGGCCAATCAGTTTCCCTGGAGGGCCAAGAAACAGGGAAAAGAGACCAAGGCCTTCTCCTGATGTTGCCTCCTGGCACTGATATATTCAGAGGTTTGCTGCCTCTGAATGTGGAGGTTCCCTTTGTCACCAAGGTTAGTAGCCACTGATGGACCTGTCCTCCATGAATCAGTCTAATGCCCCTTTTAAAGCCATCTGCGCCCGTGGCCATCATTACATCCTTTGGCGGCGAATCCCACGTTTTAATCACTGGTTGAATACAGAAGTGTTTCCTTTTGTCTGTCCTGAATCTATTTCCCAACAATGTCATTGGGTTCCCCTGAGTCCTACTATTAAGGGAGAGGGAGAAAAAGCTACTCCTATCCACTTTCTAAACTAGAAAGTCCCAGACCCTTTAGCCTTTCCTCATAGGAAAGTTGCTCCCATCCCTTGATCATCTCGGTTCCCCTCTTTTCCAGCTCTGTGATATCCTTATTGAGATGCGGTGCGCAGTATTCCAAACGAGGCTGTATCGTGGCTCTATACATAGGCCTTAGAATATGGGCTGCTTTATTTTCAATCGCTTTCCTAATCATCCCCAGCATTGAGTTTGCCTTTTTTCACCACTGTGGCACCACTGAGTTTGACATATTCATTGAGCTATCCGCTGTAACCCCAAGATATTGTTCAATCTTGGTCTCAGTCAATTCAGAACCCAATTCTTATGGTTTACAGGGTAGTGATGACTGTTTGTTAGAACTAGGGGCTCTAGCAGCTTTGATACTGATCCAGTTGTTAACTGACAGAAGCAAAAAAAATTGGCTGGAGGACAGAAGAAGAATGCTTTGGGAAATATAGTCAATCGTGCCCAGTCAATGGATGCAATGCGGCTGGAACTTCTGCTGCACAGGCCTCAGTGATATACGTGGGAGATGCTGTGTGTTAGAAGTTAATCCTTAAGGGTGACCGGTTGGTCATGAGCAAAACCACAGAATGCTGGAGTGTGAATCCTCACAACCCCAGGATAACATGCTACCCCCAGTCCCCTTTACTAACCCGCCAGCCAGAGACCAAGGGACGGAGTCTTCAGCCCTCCTGAATCTAAATCAAGAAGTCAGCCCTGCAAGGCAGGACACTTGCAAACTGAGTTCTAAATAAAGGTTTATTAGAAGAATAATAAACAAAGGAGATTGGATTTATACCCCACCCTTCACTACCTGAAGGAGTCTCAGAGTGGTTTACAATCTCCTTTCCCTTCCCCTCCCCACAACAGGCACCCTGTGAGGTAGGTGGAGCTGAGAAAGCTCTGTAACTGCCGCTCATGAGAGAGCAGCTCTGAAAGAACTTGTAACTGACCCAAGGTCACACCAGCAGCTACATGTGGAAGAGTGGGGAATCAAACCCAGTTCTCCCAGATTAGAGTCCACACTCCTAACCACTACACCAAACTGGCTCTTAAAGGAAGGACTCAATGTGGTTACTTCTCATGGCAACATAACACTAGCATGGGAAGTAACTGTGTCTTAATTTTCCCTGTTATATACCTTATCAGAGTGGTGAGAAAACAAGACATGTGCAAGTAGAGACCACTGCTACAGGTCGTATAAAAAAACCCAGATCTGATTTATTCAGGAGAGTGGGTTACCTGAAAATAGAGAATGACCTGGAAGCCAGGTACGTCTTGATCATCCAGTGAAAATGGACGGGCGATGCAAAATGAAGCTCATACTTCGCTCATGAATTACCATGAGTGCATGAAATTCTCGCAAAGCCCTGTTGAAAGAAGGGGAGGCACGCAAGACCACAGGGCAATCCTGCAAGGCTTTTTGTACGGAGACATTATTCACTGCACTTGCATAGCATCAAGAGACTGGCTTGCCTAGCAGTCTCTCGGCTTTTCAGAAACATTGGTTCAGGGTTCAGGCCTACAAAATCATAGCAGTTTCTCTCTCGCTGGGTACTTGAGGTCATGCTGACTGCAGTTTCAGAGAGCAAGTTAAGGAAGAGATGGGAGTCTGACTTAGGTGGTGGTGGAGTCAGAGGGCTTGGAGGTTTCCAGGCCAAGAGAACCAGGGGGGAGTTTCACCTGCACTTTCCATCTTTGCTAGCACAAGAACCCCTGGGTGGGGGAAAGTGGCTTGCTTAGCAGGGCCTGTGTCCATCTGCGGAGCATGTGGTCTCATGCTAGCAACACACCTGATTGGTCAGCTAGAATCATGCCAACCCAGTTTGGCACAACAGGAGGATCTTTCCTTCTAGCCTGTGCCCTTTGCCTGGATTGTATCTGCCTTTGGGTCATCTCTTGATTCTGGACCAGATTAGAGGGCCTCGCTGGCCAGAACACCTGCCTGGGACTTTGGGCTTTGAACCGCTATTGGACTCAGTCCGGACAGCTAACATCTGGATTAGATAACCAGTGCTTGTAAAAGTGCCTTAGGAAGCCTCTTACAGAGGTTATGCTGAATGCACGTGGGGTCACGGCCAATAAGTGCGATCCCAGCCCATGTAATGTGCTATACCAGAGACAAGAAATTACTTCACAGAACTGACGGCCTTGCAGGTAAAGGAATTTAAGACCAAGCCCTTGAATTTCAGACTGTGGTCCAAGATCGGGGTGTGTTCTTTTTAAAAAACAGAACCACCGGCTAGAAATCCACTTGCCGTTTATGCGTCCCCGTGCAGTACACTTTCAAGGTGATTTTTCTTGCTTAAGTTATCCAGTGACACATTTCTTCTGAAACTTTGCCAGATGTGTTTGAGGATTATGCATCCCCTACAACAGCAGCTCAGATCCTTCTCTATACCGCAGCAAAAAAGCGAAAGGAGGTACTTCATTCTCATTCTTTCAAAACGCAATGGCAGATTTTAAAGGATCGAATGGCTTTGCCCCCCGCCCCACCCCGTGTTCCTCAAAGGCAGTTGTGCCGCATATATTTGTGGTCTTCCATTGTTAATGTTTATTTTATTGTTACATTTTCATCTTCCCTTTCGTGATCTCTGCCTCCAGAACCCTGTAGGGTTGGTTGGGCTGAAAGATAGAGTGACTGGCCCAGGGGCATTCAGTGAGATTTGTGGCTGAGCAGGGGTTTGACCCCAGGTCCCCGTAAT
Source organism: Gekko japonicus (assembly GCF_001447785.1). Classification (NCBI taxonomy): domain Eukaryota; kingdom Metazoa; phylum Chordata; class Lepidosauria; order Squamata; family Gekkonidae; genus Gekko; species Gekko japonicus. The sequence continues at coordinate 80,248 of NW_015165921.1, forward strand.
CTGGTACTCGATCCACTATACTGCACCAGTTCCCTGGAGTCTTAAAGCTTCATTATGCTTAACTGGGATGGCAAGGGGGGGGGAGATACTCTGAGCAGTTTGCAATATTTCAGCAAGAGGAGCACTCTAAATCTAAGGCTCGAAACTCCTGTTTACAAGATACATTCCATGTTAAGCCAGGAAACTAACAATGTATATAAGAATAATTAGAAATTTCTTTATCCTGCACTGCTTTCTCAAGGCCCCGCTGCATATCTTCTTCCCCTCCCTTTTGACATGTGTTTACTATCCCTGTGGTCAACCATACATGTTTGTTGCTTGCCCAGATCAGAGGTCTTGAGTGTCCCCATTGCCTTGCTGTAATGTGGCAAAGGCTTTCTAGGGCAGCACTGGATGGCTGATGTGAAACTGTAGGATTATAACAGAATTCTCACTCTCTTTAGGGGGAGGAGGGGGTTTCAGTTATCCGAAGTATATTCTTATACAAACAAAGCAGTCACACTGTTCTTGCTGTGATAGTGATTGTAGGTGACTTTTCCTGGCCAAAGTTAACTTTGTTTTCATGCCACCACTCTAGGTGTTACCCAAAATGATGGCATTTTGCTATCAGATCCTCACTGAACCCAACGCTGACCCGAGGAAGAAAGACGGGGCGTTGCACGTGATAGGATCTCTAGCAGACATTCTTTTGAAGGTAATAAGGATGAAACCGAATGAAAAGTATCTGTCTTTCCCTCCAAAGATGTGGTTTTGCTTGTTGATAACAGAGGCTGAAAATATAAAAAATGGAGAAATCCAGAATGCACTTACGTATTTCTGGTAAAAGATCTGTATACATAAGATCTATACATAAGTACCTCCAGATTCCGCATTCTGCGTGTTCTCACATTCCATGTCTGTGCTATCTTCGTTCACGGGTGTGACCCAAGAGCACACTTGTGCTGTCAAAATATATTGTGAAAAGGAGCTGTCCAGCAGCTTGTGAAATGGATCCATGCTGGTCTTGAGAAACCTGCAGCTAGCCATTAACTTGGGAGGTGAGAAGAAGAGGAAGAAGAAGAGATTGGATTTATACCCCGCCCTTCACTTGGATTCTCAGAGCGGCTTACAAACTCCCTTCCCTTCCCCTCCCCACAACAGACACCCTGTGAGGTGGGTGGGGCTGAGAGAACTCTGACACAAACTGCTCTTTTTCAAGGACAGCAGTGTCAGAGCTTGTGACTGACCCAAGGTCACATCAGCAGGTGCAAGTGGAGGAGTGGGGGAATCAAACCCGGTTCTCCCAGATTAGAGTCCGCACCGGGGCTCTGAGGGCCACCGGGCAAGAAATCAGTCTGTCCAGGTCTTCCCAACATGGGGAGTTGCAAAGAACCAGCCAAATTAACAAAGACGTCTCTTAACAGTGGTGGCAGGTCGGGAGGCACATCTCGTCCCTCCGCAAGTTTTCTGGCTGCGCTTCTTTGCTGAATTTTCCAAAGGACCCTAGTCCTTGAGTGGCTAGAAGCCAGCTTTGTCTCCTCCTTGCCCCACTTTCTGCGGCACAAGAGCCAGGCCGGCTGTGAATGCATCAGAATTGTTTAATATATTACATGTGTAATCTAAGCTTGTACTGTATGGAGCAATCCTGATGCATATCTCAAGGCTTTCTGTGACTGCACAAAGCTGTAAAAAGCTTCATGAACAAATACAGCAAATGCTGTTTCTGGCTATTTGTATGTTTCAGGCACAAGTTTCCAGGTTTGTCGAGAATCAATCTGAACCCTGAGGATACCTGGTCTTACATGGCTTGGGATCACCGTAGATAATAAATCCGGGATATCTTGTGTGTGCATGAAGTAGTTTTCCTGTTAAACTTTTGGGTCTGTCTGCATCTCACTGGATTTGTATGATACCAGAATCTTTTCTAGAAATGGACTTAAATTAGAGTCTGGTTTGACTTCTTGTGGTAGAATTGTCCCAGGGCAGTCTTTCTGAGAAAGAGGAATCACCATACAACAAAATGGAGACTTACTTTTTGTTTGTTGTTGTTAACTCCACCAGAAGAGTATATTCAAGGACCAGATGGAGCTGATGCTACAAAATCATGTCTTCCCGTTGTTCATGTCCAACCTTGGGTATTTAAGAGCAAGAGTAAGTGCCCAGAGTGTATGCGTTATTGGGGGGGGGAGGGGGGTTGATTTTATATTGAACGTCTGTCAAGAGCATCTGTTTCGATTATTGCAAAAAAAATCTGCAGTGGAAGTTGTCAGGGAATGGGGTCCTCTCCTGCCTCACCTGCACCTCTCAACCACACCTGTGCTACCCCTTCCTCTTATACTCTTAAGAAATTGCCAGATCTCCTACCAAGGCAACCAGGCTGCCATTTCCTGCATCGCCAAGACCGGCGGCAGAGGAGCAGGGAGGAACTCCTCTGTTCACCGTGGTAGCTGGGCTGGCACTCCCAACCGAGTAATGTGGGAACACTTCCGAACTTCTGTGTGGTTCCTCCCATCCTGGTAAATTTGCCATTTTTATAGTCTGAGCCCCTAGGAGGACTGAAGCACTCCCTTTATTATGTCCAGTCTGGATTATTGTTTTGATGCACGTAGAGCAGATGCAACGTCACCGCAGCCTGCAGAAGAATGCCATCTTAAAATAGTTCCGTTGTGTTCTGGTACAAGTCGTAATCTACAGTTCACTTTTACTGTGCCTTCACACGTCTTTGAAAGTCCAGAACTGACCCTTAACTTTTGGATTTCCAAGGCTAGTTCATGCAGTTATATCTTCTGTCAACTCTCTTGAGGGAAACGGCAGCCACTGCCACCAGATAACCACGGTGTTGGCTTGCTTTGTATCATTTCTATCGCTTGCAAATCCAACCCTAGGAACCCCCATTTCAAGTCTGGGATATTTTTCAACATACGATGCTGCTGGAAGGACCATAAAATGAGAAGTTGGCAGCTGTTTGTTAAGAAGGACACAGGGCCTTTTGGAGTCTGTTCTGGGAATTCACTTCCAAGGGCAGCTTTTCTGGGTATCTCTCTTCTAACTTTTAGAGTATCAGCTGAGACTTGATTTTTTCAGAAAGCAATTTGGAGTCGTGTGCCAAGGCACTGACTGTAGGCAGCTGTTTTACATGCCCCCTTTTGCTGTCATTTTAGCTGTTTTTACTCCCTTTTTATAGCTGGGCTTCAGAAGAGCTTTTGAAGAGAGCCTTCACAGAGCAACACTTGATATGGAACAAAGAACATTAGATAAATAAGTACTCCCAAGTCCATTGCAGGTTCTATAACTGACTAAACTGATTTAAACCCCAGTTTAAATCATGGATATATGTGTGTGTGTGTGTGTGTGTACACACACATGATTTAATTTGGGGTTTTAATCAGTTTAGCATGTGTGGAATTTTGCTCCTCATTCAGTGTCATGAGATAAGAACATAAGACCATAAGAGACGCCAATGTTGGATCAGGCCAAAGGCCCATCCAGTCCAACACTCTGTGTCACACAGTGGCCAGAAATACCAGTGCCATCAGGAGGTCCACCAGTGGGGCCAGGACATTAGAAGCCCTCCCACTGTTGACCCCCTCCCCAAGCACCAAGAAGACAGAGCATCACTTGCCCCAGAGCCCCTAGCTATACCTTGTGGCTAATAGCCACTGATGGACCTCTGCTCCATATGCTTATCTAATTCCCTTTTGAAGCCGTCCATGCTTGTAGCCGCCACCACTTCCTGTGGCAGTGAATTCCATGTGTTAATCACTCTTTGGGTGAAGAAGTACTTCCTTTTATCCGTTCTAACCCGACCGCTCTGCAGTTTCATGGAGTGCCCACGAGTTCTTGTATTGTGAGAAAGGGAGAAAAGTACCTCTTTCTCTACCTGCTCTTTCCCATGCATAATCTTATAAACCTCGATCATGTCACCCCTCAGTCGTCTTTTCTCCAAGCTAAAGAGCCCTAAGCGCCTTAACCTTTCCTCATAGGGAAAGTGTTCCAACCCTTTTATCATTTGAGTTGCCCTTTTCTGCACTTTTTCCAAAGCTATAATATCCTTTTTAAGGTGTGGTGCCCAGAACTGCACACAGTATTCCAAATGAGGTCTCACCATTGATTTATATAGGGGCATTATTATATTGGCTGATCTGTTTTCAATACCCTTCCTAATAATCCCCAGCATAGCATTGGCCTTCTTTATTGCAGTCACACACTGTCTCAACATTTTCAGTGAGTTATCTACTACAACTCCAAGATGGGATATTTAATAGTGAAGTCCGGTCCCCATCTGCGGGTATCTATATCTATATAGATCAGGGGCATGCTGACATTAAACAGATTTTTCTGTAAACTTGGAGAACGCCCCCAGATTTGCAGAAAAATTGGAAATGTTAAAAAATACATTGGGGGATTAAATCACACACACACACACCCATTGCAGTGGCCCTTGGGAGCCATGCTGGATCTGGGGGCAGCTGTGGCTGATTCTGTGAGCCTGGTGGCAGATGCTGGGAACTGCTGTGGGCTTGTTCCCAGGCACTGTGGCCAAGCTCCAAGGTGAGTTGGTGGGGCCTGGAGACACTCTGGGCTTGGCGATGGGTGGGAGATGGGGGATCCCCCCCCCAAGTTTTATGGGGCCTCCAGTTGAAAACATTATAAACCGAGAGTGCTAGAATCGATAAAGAATAACAAAATCCATTACATTAAATTGTAGGCAGTCAGGTTGGGCTGTTTAAAAAAAGAAGTTCAAAGACTGTAACAGGGCTGTACGTTGATGAGGACCAGATTAAACCTTAAACCTCCACAAAGTAGTTAAACAAGTTTTCAGGAACAAGAGCACTCGTCTTCAGGTTGGGTATTTAGGCCTCCCAGCGAGAAAACCCAAGCATAAAAGGGTAGGAGGTGGAAAGGATTCTGCACTATTTTATGTCTTGAAATCCACCTTGAGTCCCAGTGAGAAGAAAAACAGACTATGAATAAAGAAACAAATAAGAATATATCTTCACTGACAGTTTGTGTGAGTCTTAGCGCTGCAGTAGTGACTGACCTGCTTTCTTCTTGGTGGTGTTGTAGTCTTGCTGGACTCTTCATTCATTCAGCACACTGAAGTTCCACAATGAACTCAACCTGAGGAATGCTGTTGAGCTGGCAAAGAAGAGCCTCCTTAACGACAAAGAGATGCCTGTCAAAGTTGAGGCTGCCATAGCACTGCAGTTGTTAATAAGCCATCAGGAACAAGGTTTGTTTTTTATTTCCCTGCTCTGCATTGGCTTAGCTTTCCCAGTGTACTCTGTTAAAATATGTGCTTCTGATCTTGAAAGTTGCTGACAGTCTTTCATTCTTTTCTCCCTCGTTTTGTCTTCATTCTTCTGTTGACTTCTTTCTGAACCAGGTTTGCTGCACTGTTTGTCACTGTCATCCTGTCTCTCTTTGGTCTCCATCTGTGCAGTCTGCTTTCTCGGTCTCTGCCATTCTTTAAACACCTGAAAACTCACTGTTGTGTGCCTCTACAAAACTTGTGGTTTTCTGTAGTGCGGTGATTGTTAAGCATGCAGATAGGTATGAGGTGGTGCTAAAGAGTGGTGTATTGGCCTGATGTTATGTGTGGATCTGATGGCTCATTATTTTCCGATGTAACTTTATGGAGAAGGAATTTTGGGGTGTTGCAGTTGGGTGTGCAAGGTTGTCAGTTCCACAAACGGTTTACATTTTCTCAAACTTTTTCTCCATATAATGTGTCCCCTACCCTCACTGGGAAAGTGGTTCAGGAAGAAGAAACAGATGGAACGATTTGCTGACCCGGCACACCACCATACAACTGTACTTATAGAGGGGCCTAAGTTTGTTCAGGGGATCCCTGCATCTTTTTTCCTGGCACATCAACATCCCACATTTTAATATGCTTTTTTGTCCCTTTAGCAAAAGAATACGTCAAGCCCTACATCAGGCCGGTGATGCAGGAGCTGCTGCTCGTCATTCGGGAGACCGAGAACGATGATCTCACCAACGTCATCCAGAAGCTGATTTGCGAATACAGCCAGGAGGTCGCATCCATTGCTGTCGAGATGACGCAGCACCTGGTGAGACTTCTGATTTTGTTTGAATGAAGTCTTTACTGAGGGTAGCAACTTCGTCTGGCCGTGCTCAAACACAATGGAACCTTTGGAGCTGCCTTTCAAGCACAGATATTTGGAACATAGTGGTTTTAGCATTCCCCCCCCCCAGTTCTGCATTGAGACTAATCATTGCAAGGTGTCCCACCTACCAAAAGCCCTGACCTAGACAGCCCAGGCTAGCCCGATCTCATTAGATCATAGGAGCTAAGTAGGGTTGGCCCTGGTCAGTATTTGGATGGGAGACCACCAAGGAATACCAGGCTCACTGTACAGAGGCAGGCGACAGCAAAACCACCACCGAATGTCTTTTGCCTTGAAAACCCTACGGGGTCACTGTAAGCCTTCTGTGATGTGGTGGCAAACCCCCCACGCACTACCTAAAACACCCGCAGTTTTCTGTGAAGCTGGCAGAGTCTTTTGGCTTCGGGCGTTCAGTGTCTTGAGACTGCACTTTTTCTCATTCGTTCCCTCTTTGCGTTGCCATTTCCCTGTCTCTTCCCTCTCTCAGCTTGTAGGCATTAGTAAGCTTTTGGGGATGGGTATTGGGCTAGGGTATAAAAAGCACCCTCCCCTTTGGCACTGTATAATTGCCAGGAATGGCAATTTAAGAGGATTTGCGGAGGACACAGTCCAGGGTATGATCTGCTTCTCTGATTTGGTTTTCTTCAGGCAGAGATATTTGGCAAAGTTCTTCAGAGTGAAGAATATGAAGAAATGGAGGATAAAACCGTCATGGCCATGGGGATCCTGCACACCATTGACACCATCCTGACCGTTGTGCAGGACCACAAAGAGGTTAGCTTTTCCCATTGTTCTAAAGCAGTGCCTCATGGGAGATCCATATCTGGCCTGTGCATAGCTTCCAGCTGGTAGAAATCCTCCCCCCCCCCCGAATTTTAATAATTTTTATTAAATGAATATAAAACAATTGATACAGAGAATCCCAAACAATACCAACTATTTAACATTAATAATATTCTTGATACTCTGTTCAGTATATCTATCTAAAATTTAACTATTTAAAACTCTTAACATGTTTTCTAATAAAACAGTTGGGTTAGCAACCATCTCTCCATATATATATAAATATATAAAAAGAGTTTTCGTGTCCCACTTTCCTCAACGTTCCACACACTTCCACAGCCTACCAGCCTTTGGCTCCCGCAGCTGCTACTCTGAAGGTCTGCCAATCCCCTGGCTGCATTGCCTTCCTGCGTTGCCTCGGCCCCGCCCACAGAGCCGGCAGCCAGCATCTCGCCCTCAGTCTGGAGGGAGCCGGCAAAGAGGATGGATGGTCCGCCGAGAGAGTGGCAACCCCTCCACAGGGGAGAAGTAGGCTGACCTAGCGATGTGGCAAGCACTCACCTTCGCTGCCCCTCACAGCCCCTCTCCCTCAGCCGCAAGGCTGGCGCTTCATCAGGGTGATAGCTCAGCGGGATGTACTGCAGAGAAGGCTGCCCAGTGCCTTTCAAAGGCTCCCCCATCTTTCTTCAGAAACAGCGGCAGCGCCAGGAAGGGTCTGGCCTAGAGGAAACGAGCTGTGGCTCCTGGAAAGCCAGACTCTCTCCTGAGGAAGACACTTCTCTTGGCTGCTGTGTGGGACTAACTGTGACTAACTGTTCCCTCAGTGGCTGGTGGTAGGCAACCTAGCTTGCTTCTCTGAGTAAAAAAACAAAGGACTTTCAGCATAACCCCCACCCACTGCCAGCTTGGCCACTTTCCTGTCAGAATAAACCTACAACAGCTGTCTCTCTTTTTTGGCTCCACCATGGCTGGCTGGCTAATGAGGTGGGCCAGCGACCATCAAATCATTCTCTTCAACCCCCTGCTGTGCAGCTGACTTT
>NW_015165921.1:88355-91960 GCF_001447785.1 Gekko japonicus
GTGAGGTTTGAGGAGGGGTGGGATCTCAGACAGGTACAATGCCATAGACTCCACCCTCCAAGCCAGCCATTCCCTCATTGGGAACCATTGCTGCCAATCTCCAGGTGGGGGCTGGAGATCACTCATAATTATAACTGCTCCCTAGGAGGGAGGGGGAGGAGATGGAAAGCTGAAGCCAGGGGCAGATAACGGTAGGTTGATGGTTGGCTGGGAGGGAGATAGGGTTGCCAACTCCAGGTTGAGGAATTCCTGGAGATTTGAGGGGTGGGGCCTGGAGAGGGTGAGATTTGAAGAGGGGTGGGACCTCAGACAGGTACAATGCCATAGACTCCACCCTCCAAACCAGCCATTCCCTCATAGGGAAGCATTGTTGCCAGTCTCTAGGGGAGGGATGGAGATTACACAGAATTACAACTGCTCTTCAGATGGCAGAGATCAGTTCCCTGGAGAAAATGGTGGACTCTGTGTCATACCCTGCTGAGGTCACCACAGCAAATTGACGCTGAGTGCCCAAGGCCGGGGCATTCTCCCAGAGTCTCTTTCTAGAGCTCGTTGTATTTATTTCCACAACGGGCCTTATTCCTAGTCTTATATAAATGAAAGAATTTGAGATCAACTAGCTGGTAGTAATTTAGAATGTTTTAAAGAAAGCTTTACAGAAAGCTTTTCTTTTTTTTGTTATCCTAAGTGTGTGAATTTTATATCGATAGTAGAATCATAGAATAGAATAATAGAATCAACAAGTTGGAAGGGGCCATACAGGCGATCTAATCCAACCCTCTGTTTAATGCAGGATCAGCCTAGAGCATCCCTGGCAAATGTTTGTCCAGCCACTGCTTAAGGACTACCAGTGAGGGGGAACTCACCACCTCCCCTAGGCAGCTGATTCCACTGTTGAACAACTCCTACTGTAAAAAAGTTTTTCCTAATATCTGGCCGGTACCTTCCTGCCCTTAATTTAAACCCATTGTTGCAGGTCTCATCCTCTGCTGCTAACAGAAACAGCTCCCTGCCCTCCTCCAAGTGACAGCCCTTCAAATCCTTCAAGATTTGATCATGTCCCCCCTCAGCCTCCTCTTCTCCAGACTGAACATTCCCAGGTCCCTTCGCCTTTCCTCACAGGGCTTGGTCTCCAGGCCCCCCATCATCCTCGTTGCTCTCCTCTGCACCCACCCCATTCTGTCCACATCCTTTTTGAAGTGTTTTATTTAATTTCTTTCAGATAACTCAACAGTTGGAGAGCATTTGCTTGCAGATCATCGGTCTTGTCTTGCAGAAGCGTGTAATAGGTACAGTTTAAGAAGATGGCATTTGAGAATTTATAACTAGCTTGTGTTTTGCTTGTTGGGCATGGCAGGGAATGAAAAGTATGGCATTTTTAGAGCTAATGTAGAAGCAGTGCCAACTTCTTGCCCACTGTTCTGGTTTCACATTTGGGCTTGAAAAGAAAGCTGTTGCAAGTTTGCTTTAAGGGGGATAAAACGCTTTCTTTTTATTCTAACATTGCAGAAAGTGCTAGGTTGGCACTGCTTTCTGTTGAATGCAGGGCTGAATCCAGGCCCAATTAGAGGGAAACTGCCAGTTCAGTTATTTGCCTGCACTGTCAATTTGTCATTCTCTGGGGATGTGAAGGTCAAGTTTGGGTCAGGAAAACTTAGGTTCAGATGGCATCTTTGCCACAAACTTCCCTTTTTGATCTTAGGCACATTAGCATCACTTGGTTCAGCATCACTTAAAAAAAAAGGAACCATAATTCACAATAGCAAGACCAAAAATAACTCACAGGAAAACCGCTGAGGGGGATGGTGTGATCTGGTGTGGCCTGGTGTGATCTGGTGTGGCCTGTAGTGAGCTGCTGTGGCTTCCTATATTTCTAAAGGAGATTGTCCCTTCCCAGCTTCAGAGGATCTGGACAGACTTTTAGTAGTTTAAAGAGGTCAGAGTCCCAGTGATCAGCCTGGCAGAACATACTTGCTCCTGCCTTTCCTATCCCACTCCACCTGTGAGCTTCCCTCATACTTCCCCCCCACACACACACACTGAACGCTGGCCTTAAGCCAGCTGTCTCCCAGCTGTGGTTTTGAACAATGGTCCACACTGACTCCCTCCTTCAGTTTAGCACTCTCAAGGTGGGCAGGTTCAGAATTCACAGGTGCTTTTGGAGCAAGGGCTGAGGCTGTGAAGTTTCTGGCCATTCTGGCTGTTCAGCATTCTGTGGAATCTTGGCAGGGAGACTCCTATCTCAGCGCTTAATTTTTCTGCTTGTCCACAAAGTGCCTGTAATGATTCCTTGTTTTGTGTATGTGTGTGTCCCTTTAAAAGTTTGGTTGCATGGCTGTGGTAGATAGACTAGAGTGGTTGAGAGAGGCAAGTGTGGTATGATTGGTGATTGACAGAGAGGGAGAGGAGTTTTGGAAGTGAATCTGGTTGGATGAGTATGTGAGTCAGTCAGGAGTTTCAGTTACAAGTTGACTGTTGATGTACACAGGCAGTTCTGTGTTGGAGCTGACAGCTGAGGTTGTTCAGTGAGAAAGAGAAAGAGAGCTGAAAGCTGAGTGTATAGGGAAAAGTAAAGTTTAAGTGAAGGAAAGTTAAAGGAAAGTCTGAGTGTCATAACAAACTGGAGTGAAACAGTGAACATATATGGCATTGAGATAAACAAGTGTTACAAAGTTACCTGAAAAGATCCCTGTCAGTGAGGGAAAAGATTGAGTGTGATACCAAAGCAATTGTACATCATTTACACATTACTAGTTACATTGTATCACCCTCTTATTTAGTATTTATTTCAATAAATCCTCTTTTATTCAAGTTTATACCAGCTCTGAATGAAATACTTCTCAGGACCACATAGTTCCTCGTAAGCCTTAAACTCGGTCTACCAAACTAGTAAGAGCAAAAATATAAGCATAAAGGCTTGGAAATCCTTAAAATTTCCTGGTGGCAGCAGAATTTACCCTGTTAAACAAAATAAAGAGAACTTTTAAAGTGAAAGTAGTCCTCCCCAATAAGGAGGACGTCACAGTGCCACTTTTTGCTTAAGCCTTGAATCAGATGTGTTCAATGCACACAATCTGGCAATCCTTGCTACTGCAATGGTGATCATGATATTAGAAGGGAAAGACCGTAAAACACATTGGAAGACTTTAAATCAGTGCATAGGATGATTAAAAATAATGACTTGGGTAGCCCAGGCAAGCCCGATGTCATCAGGTCTCGGAAGCTAAGCAGGGCCAACTGTGGCAAGTACTTGGAAGGGAGACCTCCTTGGAATACCAGCAGTCACGAGGACAGGGTCAGGCTTCATTCAGCCACCTCTCTGAATAACCTCCGGGCCCTCAGGAGGGGTCAGTCACCAGAGGTCGCCATGACTTCCCGGTGCACTCACATGCACACACACACAAGCACATATAAAAAATAATACAAGAAAATGCCAAGAATAATACAAATCTAATACGGATCTAATGTGCAGTTTGTAAGGTTTGGCCTCCTCAGTTTTTGTCTTCTTCCTATCAGAGTTCTACGAAGAAATCCTCTCCCTGGCATACAGCTTGACCTGCCATTTGGTTTCGCCTCAAATGTGGCAGCTTCTGGGAGTCACATAC
>NW_015165921.1:91979-116270 GCF_001447785.1 Gekko japonicus
CAGGATTACTTTGAGTACTTTGCAGGTAATGAGCTAAGCAGTATGTTCTGAAGGGGGATTGATGGATGTTATCATAACCTCAGAGACCGTGAAGCTGTAGATTCACACAGGCGACTTGATGAAAAGACCGATGTTGTCTTGCAGTCGTTTGGAAAGCTATGATGGAGTGTATCAGTTGTCATAATGTCCCAGCTGTTTCAGCTGAGCAAAAACAAGCTTGATTCACTCTTGGATGTCAGAAGTTTAGGGCAGAACGTACACTGGGTGGCCATTTTCAGGGTTGTTTCCCTGGCAGGAGAGAAGAAAATTAAAATCCCTGAGCCTGCTTGCGGGATGGGCGGGGTATAAATATAATAAATAAAATAAATTAATTAATTAAAATCCAGTGCCTAGACAGTCTAGATTCTGAGACCCTGAATAGGAGTGGCACGATTCTGCTATTTTGCACGACAAATTCCATTGTTTGTAGTTGTGGAGAAGGGGCGAGGAAATCCCTCCTGAGACTCTTATTCAGTCATTCATCTCGGCAGGGATCACCCACACTGTCTCGGCGTGCCAATTGCTGGATACTTGCTTTTTGTATGAGTGAAAGCTGAAATTCTCAGGCAGTTGATTTCTGTGCCCAGTTACCCATTGTGGAGCACGCAGAGATAAACATGGCCACTTTTCGAACAGACAGATTTCTCCACACCAGCTGCGAGTTCCTTTAAAAATATTAGTAGAGCATAACAGGATGAGCATTATGGTAGGAACAATGGCACGTTATAATGGCTTACTGCGTGGAGTCCATTTAAAGAGCCTCCACATGATGTTGTATGCAGTAGACTTTTCATTCTGGGTGGTTAGGTAGACCATTGCTCACCTTCATGCAGTACATGGGTCAAATGCCGCTGTTCTTTTCCTGGGGGAACTTGGTCCATTAAGTTAACCCTTGTAAGAGTTGTTTGGTGCAAAATAAATTAATAAGAATGGGTTATTCAAAATGGCTTTTGACTTTCCAGTCCTTATCCTTCATTTTTTTTTTTTAAATGTAAGGAAGTATGGATCAGTGGATTGAGTGTTGGAATTGGACCACAGGGGACACCATATTCAAATCCCCATGCAGGCATGGGGGTTATTGGAAGATCTTGGGAAAGTCACTATATCAAAGCCTGACCCATCTTGCAATATTTTTAGAAGGGTAAAATAGGATAACTCCCATGTACCTGACAACTTCAGAACCTGAGCTCTGAAAGAAGGCCAAAGCTGCTAGCACAGAGACGATTCTCTGGGTAGTTTTCATTGCTGCAATGGAATCTCCACACAGCAGTTTCCCCTGCACTTGCCTTGCCTCAGCCCCTTGCGACAAATATTTCCCATTGGAGTGCTTTTTTAAAAAATCAGGATCGCTGCAGCATTATAATGATCTGCTGCGGGAATATATTTTTGCAGCTTTCAGCTTTTAAAAAGGTAAGTCTTGGGACTGTTGTCTCATGGAAAAATTAACAGACCAGGTCGTGCAATCGGAAAACAAAGGCTATCAGTCCTATTTTGCAACGAGATGGTTTCCAATTCTGGAGTTCAAGGCAAAGCATGAGATTTTTCTTTCAAATTCAACCCCAAAAGACTTACTTCTTTTGTAATATGATCTAGCTAAATATGGTATTTTATACAAATCAGCTATATTTGCAAATCGAGGATTCCTCGTGAGTGGCATAAGAGATTTAAGGCTCACAATGTTTCAGTTTTTTCATGTTGAGTTTGTAAGCCTGTAAATATAAACTCCGTATGTAGGTGGGGAATCAGCAAGGGGGAAAGAAAATAGCACAGATGTCAACAGAACCTGCAAAAACTCACACCTTCCCTTCCACACAACATTCAGAGGTGCTTTGCCTGCAACTTTCCCAAAAGGATCATATTGAACCAGGTTTGAGAAAGATTGTTAAATTTTCCTTTTTTGTTTTGTCTTTTTCTAGATATGATGCCTCTTCTGCACAACTACATCACTGTTGACACGGATACTTTATTGTCAAATCCCAAAAATTTAGAGATAATTTATGCTATGTGTAAAAAGGTGAGTGTGTGCATTTTCTTAAGGTCCTTACCAGCTGAATACCCTAAACAGACACAAATGTGAACTAACAAGTTATCATTGGATGTACACTGCCAGTCATCTGTGTGTAATTTTTCTTTGTAGAAAGCTTCCCACTGCCCACTGGACTTGCCTGTATCTGTGTCTGTATATGGATATCAACCCAAATTCAGGTTTAAAATGTATCCAGTTATGTTTTGCTCCTTCATTCCTGTTGTTGTTACATCCTTCCTCTGGGGACAAAGAGGAAGAACAGAAAAGATGAAACATTTTCCAGTTTTTGCCCTTTTCCACACCCAAGCAATGATTCCTTGTCCATTTCATGCGGGTTCAGAGTCCAGGAGATTCAATGAGATGCACATCCAAGATGTATGAAGGATAACAAACAAAGGATTGAGCCTAATGAAGGCTTTAAAAAATCAGAAATTGTTAGAGCACTATAGTGTTATAATGATCTAATATACTCTCACAGCTTTCAGATTTTAAAAAGGTACACCTCTAGCCCTTTTCCTTGTGAAGTTACAAGGGGAAAGACACTGGTTGCATTTCCCCCCTTAACTCTAGAATGAAAAGGACTAGAGACTTTCTTTTCAAAAAATGAAAGCTGGGACTTAGTGCATGGTTTCCATAGACCACTGGAGTATAAGTCAATATGTTGAGAAACCTGATCACATGCAGATGATAGACCATGATCTGGGAAGGTGCTGTTCCCGTTTTTGTGTTGTTTTTTAAAATCAAGAATTGCAGTGAATGGGTTTTAACTGGAGAGCCAGCATTAGTGTAATGGTTAGAATGACAGACCAGGATCTGGGAAACCCAGGTTAGAATCCCCGTTCTGCCATGGAAGCTCCAGGAATGTCCTTGGGTCAGTTACACACTCTCGGCCTAACTTATCTCACAGTGGGGTGGTTGTGCAGGTAAAGTGGGAGGAAGGCAGAGCAGTGTTGTAAGCCACGGTGAGTCCTCACTGGGGAGAAAAGTAGGGTAATAGAATAAGTGATAAATGTAAAATGAACTCCAGGGGGTCACCGTTCACACGCCTTAAGGAAACCTGTGACTGTCCCCACTGTTCATATTCTTCCCATCTAATTAGCATTCTGGGTTTGGTTGCTCTTACTATCCATCTATTTCAGGTTGCCGTGTTGGCTATTCATATGTAACACAGATTCCATTGCATTGTCCGCATTTCCCACCTGAGCTTGTCTGGTCAGCCAGGGCTGGTTCTGCATCTCCTGTTCAACTCTACGCAAGAAGGACTGTCTGTCTTCCTGGCAAGCCACAAACAAAAGTGCTGGTCTAAATTCTTTTTGGTTTTGTTGCCAGGTGTTAACAGGGGACGCAGGTGAAGATGCAGAGTGTCACGCTGCCAAGCTCTTGGAGGTCATTGTTCTGCAGTGCAAAGGGAGGGGGATTGACCAGGTAACCTCCTCTACGTGTGTATCAGAAGGCACTACTAGGCTGTTGATAGAGCTATAAGAGTGGGATGGGCTTGTGTTGGAAAGATATCTGCTCTGTATTTATAGCAGTAAAGAAGCAGAGATATTGAAATGCAGGTACTGAGCTTCTTGGGGCTTTAGGACGAAGCAGTCCCCTAGAGTTCTGTGATGCTACTTCAGTTCTGCGTTGTTATTTTGTGGGTTTCTTTCTCGAGCAGAGCCCACAGAGACTGCTTCCCTCGAGCTCCCTGTTCTCTCCCATAATAATAATAATAATACCTTTCAATTTCTTGATCGCTCAATCCTGCAGAGCTGCTGGCTCTGAGCGATTTACAGTTACCCAGGTTTTCACAAGGGACTAACAATGATAGGGGTAAGGGAGGACAACATATAATTCTTTAAATTGCACACGTTTGCAGCCGACGGGGATTTTGTTCAGCTGTAGGCTTCAGTCGTGTTCCGGGCATCCAAGACAGCATGGGATTGCCAGCAACCGGAGCTACTGGGGGAACTGACACTCACCCAGAGGGATCTGGCCTGTTCCCTGACTGCCTTCCAGCCAATGCAGAGGAACTGACCAAAGTCGTCCCTCTAGGCTCATGGAGGGGCTCTCTAGGCAATGCCTCTTGCATCACCTGCAGAATTCCTGAAGCGGGAGCCATGCTGAGTAGGGAGGACGCAGGGAGGGCTTCTCCCTCGCTTGCTTGCTGCTGGAGGCGGCGGCGGCAGTGGCTCAGCTTTCAGGGACTCCTCAGGCAACGCGAGAAGCACTTTCTGGAGCACCCTCAGAACGACTGAGAGGGAGGAGGCCGTGCCTTCGACTGCTGGCACCTGACTGTGGACCAGGAAGGGAGAGTGTAACTTTAGAAATGGAAAGGTGGAAACTCTCCCAAAAAGTTTTTAAGACAAGTAATAATACTCATAGGAATATATTGAATATATTGAATATGTAAACATATACAGCGTTTCAATGTAGTGCACATCATAGAGTCACACAAACCACAGAATGATGATTCTTGAAGTAATACAATCCAAAACAGTCCACAAGCACAAGCTCTCTTAGGGGCAATAGCAGACCACGGAGAAAATACTGTCCAGCATACCCCAACGGTATCGTACGTAATATTAAGACCGTTTCAAAGACAATCCTCCATCAAAGGATATAGTGAGCCAAGGTAGGTCCAATGACCATGCACAAATCAAATTGCTATTTCGTACTAGGTGGAGTCCAAGGCCTCTTAGCAAATTCACAACTCAATGGTATCAAGTCTAGCAGGCAAAAAGAGTCTTGGACTCCACTTAATACGAAATAGCATTTTGATTTGTGCATGGCCATCGCACCTACCTTAACTCGCTATACACTTCGGTGAAGGATTGTCTTCGAAACGGTCTAAATATTAATGCACGATACCGTCGGGGTATGCTGGACAGTACTTTCTCTGTGGTCTGTTATTGCCCCTAGGAGGGCTTGTGCTTGTGGACTATTTTGGATTGTATTACTTCAAGAATCTTCATTCTGTGGTTTGTGTGACTCTATGATTTGCCTTGACCTACTCTCTTTCGAAGTGCTGCGTGTGGCCCCAGACTGTGGGGCAGGAGGAAAGCGGCAGGGGTGTCGTAGTGGGGGGTGGATGGAGCCCAGAGAACAGGGAGGGAGCCCAACAGTGGAGGGGGGGGTAGAAGAGGAAAAGGACTCAAGCTTGAGGGGGGAGGAGTTGGAGGGAACAACTGGAGTCTTCCCCCTTCAAAGCATCCTTCCTCCGTCAAACTGGCCGGTTCTTGGCTTACGAGGAGAATTTTGTTTACCCAGTGCGTCCACCAGGTGGCACTGTGGGTGCTTTACTTCCGAATGGCTCCGTAAAAGATGGCTGGGACTTGATTAAAAATGTCTTAGCAGGGAAGATGTTCTAAGGGGGTCATCTAGGAGGGGACAGCCTTGATGCATTTTTCAGAGGTGAGGAGGGGAGAAGGGATAAATAGACTTGGAGGCAACCAGCTGGAAGGCTGACAAAGTGATAGCGGGTTCCCAAGAGCAGACCTTCGTCAGAGAGCCTGACCAGGAAGAGATCCCTGAAGCAGATCTTGAGCAGACAACACTCGAACCAGCCCTGTAGAATCAGCCCCTGTGAAGGGCGAAAGGGAAGGCTGTGGAATGCCCTCAACTGCTCATGTTAAAGTTTGGACTCTTCCCCCAGGTCTGTTAGGTCCATTTAGTATAAACTGGAAATCCCGAGCCCAAGATTCGTGTGGGTGAACAGGTTGGTATAGAAACCAGCCTCCTTGCCCTCCTGAGCCCCCTACCCTTCTGTCCCACCAGTCTCTTCTGCTCCTGGGGCCAGAGCCGATTTTGTGTCCCTTCTCCCCTCGCCTTTCCCCCTCTGCTTATCCAGACACTTCCCTTTAGCTTCTGGGCCTGCTTGAGCCTTGCCCTTTGAGGACACAGGGAAGCTGAGGCTCTCACTCTTGTGTTTCCCTCATAACAGTGGGGGAGGGGGTGATTCCAGGTAGGAATGGTGCTGGGCGGGAATGCTTAACCCTTCCTCAGCCCGGAAATACCCAGAAGTAAGCCTGGCGGAGGAGAAAAATGACCTTGGGAAGGGTATATGTTGGGGAGAATGGGATGCGGGGGGGGGGGGTAAGCTGTGCTAGTTGATTCTCCTCTGCCCTCTCACCCATTTTTGTTCCCTTTGGCAAGCATGAGTTTGCGATTGCATGCCTGCAAAGGATAATGTGTAGCCCTATCCCCAGCCGCCCCAGCTCTCAGGCAGACTTTTCACACAGCCTCCTCTCTTTGACCTTTGGCCTCCTCCCACTCCAGCCAGTCCGACCTTCAGCTTCCCTCAGTAGTTATGCTGGTTGCATCGTCCGGGGAGGGATTCTTACACCTCACCAGGTGGAAGGCATTTAAATATGCGGCGACATCCCGGGGCTAGGAAGATGTCACGAAGCCAGTTTCTTGCCTCTCTTATTCAGTGTGCTGTTTGTTACCTATGTGAGCAGGGCGATGAAATAATGCAAAGTTTGCCGGAAGGTTCTCTTTCTGTGGTCTGTGTGAAATTACGGACGTTTGCATGTTTCCTCTTTCCACAGCTGATTCTGCTTGTGCTTATCAGGGGTATCGGGGGGGGGCAGATCAAGGAACTGGTTCAGTGTTGTACAGTGGTTAGAGCATCCTTTAGGAGTTGGGAGACGGGAGTTCAAATTCTCATTCTGTGAAGATAGATCCAGGCGGTCAGCCGTGTTGGTCTGAAGCAGCAGAACAAATTTAGAGTCCTGTGGCACCTTTAAGGCCAACAGCAAACAACAAACCTTTGTTGGTCTTAAAGGTGCCACTGGACTCTAAATAAATTTCTCATTCTGCCGTGGATGCCTGCTGGGTGACCCTGGGACAGCTACACAGTCTCAGCCAAACCTTCTTCGTGGGGCTATTATGGGGATAAAATGGGAAGGGGAGAACCATATGCGGTGCCCTGAGTTTCCTCAGAGGAATGATGGAATAAATATGTAGGAGCTTCTTTTGTCTGAGGAGAATAAACCTCTTTTGAATTGCAAATGGAAGTTTGTTGAGAGGAGAAAAAGAGAAGATGTATAGACACAGTTATTCCTCTAAGCTTATATAAGGAACCAAAGGTGCTCTCTTGCTGGGAAAAGAACTGTAATTGATGTCTGCAAAGATGGAATCTTTAAAGCCAGGATATTTCTTTGAAACTCTCTCTGTATGTGTGTTTTGTCTGTCCCCCCTCCTCTTTTCTCCTTGCTTTCTGTCTCCAGTGTATCCCGCTCTTTGTAGAAGCCGTTCTGGAGCGCTTAACGCGAGGGGTTAAAACCAGCGAGCTTCGCACCATGTGCCTCCAGGTTGCCATAGCTGCCCTTTACTACAACCCCGAACTTCTTTTCCACACCCTAGAGAACATCCGGTTTCCTCACAACCCTGAGCCCATCACTGCACAGTTTATAAACCAGTGGATGAATGACACGGACTGTTTCCTTGGGTAAGCATCCAGTGGGGGAAGGGTTGGTGGGGGGTTTTTTTGGGGGGGAATTCATAAGAGTCCTGACCTGCATTGCCCAGACTAGCCCAATCTTGTCAGATCTCGGAAGCTAAGCAGGGTTGGCCCCAGCTAATGTTTGGTGGGAAGACCCCCAAGGAATGCCAGGGTTGTGATGCGGAGGCAGGCGATGACAGATCACCTCTAATCCTCTCTTGTCTCAAAAAGCCTATGGGGTCACCATAAGTTGGCTGCAACTTTTTTTTATAAAGATTTTATTTTTTTCCCCAATACTACAACACTAAAACTATTGGGATAGGGGAGTGGAATACTAATACAGTAATTCACTACAATACTATTGGGAAATGGGGGAGTGGAGCTAACAGGTTGACTCAATCTGGTTTACATGTATATATAACTATATCACCTACTAATATAAAGATAACGTTACAAATCAAAGTTTAGGAATAAAAATTTGCTTTGAATATCATTTTTAAAACTGTAATTAAACATCTATCTTGGTTTCAGAGTCTTCTTCATGCATTTCTTCTTTGTCTGTGGTTTGGGAGCGGTTACTCCTTTTTCAGATTCCGAAGTCTCTGAAGATTTAGAACTAGTTCTTGTTGAATCCTGTCAGTAGAATTCTTCGACATCTTCCTCCTCCTCTGCAGTAGATTTCTGATTCTTTTCTTTTCTACTTTGATTTAGCTTTGAAAATTGTACCATGAACTTATTTGCTTTAGGAACAGAGTCAATCTTAATTTTTTTGTCCTCGTAATTGAAGCTCAGTCCTTCTGGGAATGTCCATCTATAGGGAATTCCCTTCTTCTGTAGAAAGAGAGTAAGTTCATTATAGAGTCTCCTTCCTCACTTCAAAGGGGATATCTTTCAGAATTTTAACATCTTTTTAAAGACTTCCCCATCGTGGACTTTAGTACTAGATCCCTGGTAGATCGTTTCGTGAATTTCAAATAAATTTCTCCTGGGAGTTTGTCTTTCTTTATAAAATCCGGGTAAATCCTGTAGGCCAAGTCCATCTCATTCAGTAATTCTTCTCGTTTATAATCCATTAGTGGTGCAAGGGCGTCGGCTAAAAGTTCCTTTAAATTTTCATTTTTTTCTTCTGGAATCCCATGGAAACGTAGAACCTACATAGATCTTTCCAGCTGGAGCTGTATTCGCTGTGTTTTATCAGAGGATCTTTCCTTATCTGCTTCATCTATTTTTTTGTTCATACTCTCAGTCTTTTTCCCCATCATTTTTATTGTTTTCTCGGTAGCTGAGGTTCTTTTATCCATTTGAGTCAAATGTTTTTGGACAGTGTCCAATTTAGTCATCTGCTCCATTAGAGAGCGCTGTGCATTTGCTAGCAATGTAGAGAAGTCTGGGGTTACTTCCTGGTTCCAGGAGGGAGTCGTTAGTTGGTTATTTCCGGGGAGTGGTTTTTTCTCTGGCATCGTTTTCCACCCTCTCCCCACCATAATATCAACAAGAAGTAAGTTTTCCAAAGCAAGATAAAAGTTCAATGATTTTGATTGGTTTTATACTAGCATACAGTTTCTGACTTCGTTAAAGTTTTCTTCCATTTAGATTAGCTTAAAGTCTTTTATTATCGATTTAAAACTACTTTTCAGGTTTTACTGGGGGGGGGGGAGGATTTAGTTCTCCCTCGACCCACGCTTTGTTCGTAGGTGCTTCTATTTTCTACCCAGGCTCATACTCGCTTTGTAACACTTGAACGTTGCTTAACTCACGGTTTGGAGCCTTGGTGATCTTTTAGAAGCATTTTTTAAATACTTTCGATTGTGTCCGCTTGCTCCGGCATTCGTCTCTGGTCGCCATATTGGCTCTGCGGCAACGGGACCTTACAGGGAAAAGGTGAGTCTCAATTCCGTTGCCTTGGAAGAGGCTCTCCTCGGCTCCCCAGGCTGGGGGTCTCCTACAAAGACCCCGGGAGGGTCCAGGACAGTTCCCGTCAGCCGAGTCTCGGTGCGTCTCCATCAGAGCTAGACGTGACATGACCGAGCAGCGAAACTCTGAAACCGGAAGTCAAGTTGGCTGCAACTTGATGGCACTGTCCACCACATTCATACGACAACCTTAATGATTTCTTGGAAAGTGAATTGTAACTTTGCCCTGAACAGCAACGAGGGAGGATTTGGTAAAAAATGCTAAAACCTTTGGAGGGGAGGGGGAAGCCTTTGTTTTTCTCTTCATTTTACCTCACAGCCTCAAGTGAAGAAAATGTATTAAGCTATTTTTTTTTACAACAGTGAGAGCAAAATAATCCTGAGCATTGTGGCTGCTGCCCTTCAGTCACATCACATGGCCTGCCCTAAGCCTGCTCCCCTTGAGGAAGGCAGACGAGACATGAAAATAAAATCAATCTAAATTAAAGCCACACAAAATTCCCCTTATATAAATAACTATATGGGGGGAAAAATGGATCCCATTTTCATCGTTTGTTCATTCAAATACGAAATCGGGAACATGCCATGAAAGGTGGGAAATCGATCTGACTACATACAAATAAATGGCCCTTTAGTCATCATACAAGTTATGTAAAATTGCAGTTAACTCTGCAATATCAATAATGCATTGTATTCTCTTGCCAGTTCTTGCTGCAGCTCCTAATCACATGCTGTATTGTAACATCCTGTATTGTGGCTAAGGGATGTAATGATCTTCTTCAGTCTATACCAAAGGATGTTCTGAAAAAGTTTAAAATAAAGAGTTGAAAAAGAGAACAATCTATACCAGCAGCATTGGAAATAAATCCATAAAGGTTAGCAGTCCACAGATCTGATTTTTTTTTTCTTGGCCTGCTTTTCAACCCATACCTGTGATCGCTAGTTGAGACGTGTTAATAGCCTTTTGAAAAGCAAAAGTGCCAACGCTTCCAATTCACAAGAATTTCTCTGCCTGGTCACCTTGGGATTATCCCAGTTTGCCATAGGCAAGCAGCTGCTGATAAATCTGACTCGCCCATATTGTACGTGGGGAGCATAATGTTCAGAAGGCCAGTATTTGGGACTGAAATATCACTCGCGGCCTTGGTAGTTGATCTGTATTACCATTGGATAAGAGCAATCCATTGCTGCTGATATTCTTAGACTCGTCCACAGCATTTAATATATTTTGGTGGATAGACTGAAATCAGGGTTTGAGGTAGAAGGGACTGCTCTCTGTTTGTTTCCTGCCAACTAGAAATGAGCAAAACCCAGTTACCATAGGCGAGGCCGATATGCTAAGGACACCCAGCTTCATATCTCATTGTTCGGGTCCCCAGAGGCAGCTGTGGTCTTGAGCCCCTGCTCGTGTGGCTGAGGATAAAACAAATTAAAGCTTAATCCAGACAAGACCGAGGTGATGCTGGATATGAAGACCGGCTGCTGTTTGGCTGGTGTTGACTTACCAGACTAGTACGGGATTGAGCTTTCTGTAGCTAAAGAGCTTGGGGGTGCCGCCAGACCCGGACGCGTTAATGGATAGGCAGGTTGATGCTGTTGCTGGGAGTACCTTCTTCCAGTTACTTCTGGCTCGTTCGCAGGCCCCTGATCTAGATTCCGCTGATGCCTCCTACCATAACTTCCAGATAGGGCTGTTGTAATGCGCCGTAGGTGGGGGCTGCCTTTCAAAATGTCTTACAAGCTCCAGTTTGTAGAAAGTGTGGCAGCAAGTCTCTTGTTTGGGGTCAGCTGCTCGGAACTCCCGGGCTGCGTCAACTGTGCTGGCTGCCAGTTGCTTTTGGGCCCAGTTCAAAGTTCTGCATATTGCCGTTCAGGCCCTTTGTGGCCTTTATATTTACCAAACAGCATCTCCCAGTATGCTCCTCTGTGCTAGTTCAATTCTTCAGAAGTCACCTCCTCAAGGTGCCTTTCTCTTATGGCTCCATATCCTTGATGGGCCCGGTCCTTTGGAATGGCCTGCCAGAGTGGCTTGCCACATGTGGGAAGGCACATAAGAGAGGAGCTGGTGGAGAGTAAATTGTTTCAGCAGATTCTGCTGTGTTAGTTCTCCTCCTTTGTGTGCTAATTGTGCGTGTTGAATCTTGAGTGCTTTTAGACTTGTAACTTCTGTGTATTAATTTGTGTTTGAATTTTGTTAATGGGATGGATATAATGTCTGTCCTCGCAGCTGGGTTGCTGCATTGTTTGACACCTTGAGTCCATGGAGACAGGGCGGGGTAGAAATGTTTAAATAAACATGCATAAATGCACGCATGTGGCTGATGTGTGCCCTCAAGGTTGTGCACATGGTCAGGCGCTCCTAATGTTCCCACGTGCAGCTGTGGTGTAGCTAAGGGCTTTCTCCGTTCTGTGCACAGTAACATTTTAAAAGGGCCATCGGTATGTAAAATAAGGAATTTCCAGTTGTATGGGAAGCTGTAGCATGCTGAAGTTGCTGGGTTTAATTTTTTAAAGATGATTATTGTAAAAGAGCCATAGACAGTTACGCTGTTTCTTGGCTGCCGCCTGGGCAGAAGCGTTTAACGAGAAGTAGAAACCATTAATTACTGCTGCGGTCTTGACGGCTAGTAATATTTCCTCTTGTCTCGGAGTTGGTGTTACATAACTGCAAAGCATTACAGCATGCCGTAGATGTAGTTTTAACATGACATTTACTGCTCTGGTACGTGTGCCGTAAAATGACTTCATCGCATGCCGTGGTGGTGGTGGGAATATCCAACTTTCCGGAGCAAACCGCTGCAGAATGCAAATCCTGGTGGAAGAGTTTGGTTTTCTTTTTCTCCTTAGGGTATTTGTACCGTGACTAATTGATGGGGCGGGGATAGTTAGGGGTCAAGGATGGGCAGTGTGTTAGGACCAAGGGCTTTGCTGCTGAGGATTCAGTCTTCTTATAAGGACTAGACAGTTTTCCAAAAATAGCTAAAGCTGGGATTCCCAGGACATCAACAGATGCTGTTGGACCATGTAAAAGAACCAGTGACCCTGTCCAGGCAGGCAAATTTGTGCAGTGGCACGACCTGCCCCCTCTCTTCCTCTTGGGCCTTCCGCATTCCATACCACTGCCACCTCTTCTGCCAGCCAGGAACAATTCTCTAGGCTCATGTTGGCACTGTGAATGTCTCACAAGATTTCTCCAGGATGAGCATGATAACCAAACTTCTTGAGAAAGTGGGCAGGATCTGGGGGGGGGGGGGAGAATAGGGGGAGGTGGCTTTCCATTCCTGGTGGAAGCCAGGTGTGGTGGCAAATTTGGGGTCAGAGGAGGATGACAGTGGGAGTGGTAGAAAAAGTGACTGGGGAAACGGACCTTGCCAGGCACTCCAGTGTCCCAGGTGGGAGACAGCAAGAGCTAGTTACACTCGAGCAAATAGTGACTCAAAACCTTGGACTGGCCTGAAGTGCCAGCTCATCTTGCTGGCTGGTCTCAAGTGATGCCATCTTTCACCCTAAGTTTTCTGTCTATAAAATGATGTATTTTCACGGGTTTCTGCGAAAAGGGTGTGAAAATTAGGAATGCTTTGTATAGTCCTTTTGCATGCCGGGGCGTGTGTGAATGCTAGTTGTAATAGAAATGAAACAAGGAGTTGTATTAGTATCTACTGCCTGAAGAGCTACCAGAATCCTGTATTTGCTGGGGAGGAGCCACTGTGGAAGAGTCTTTGTTTTGCAAGCAGAAGGTCCCAGGTTCAATCCCTGGCATCTCCAGTTAAAAGGACCAGGCAACAGGTAATGTGAAAGACCTTTGTCTGAGACCCTGGAGAGCCATTGCCTGTCTGTGTAGACCGTACCGACCTTGATAGACTGAAGGCATTGTGTGTAGAATAACCAGGAGGTCCTAAGATTGTCCAGCAGCCAGAAGTTCTAGCTCTTTTAGAATTATGTACCACTAGGTGGTGAGCTGGGAGCTGCGGTGGCTCAAGTGGTTAAGACGCTGAACTGCAGGCTGTGGAAGGTCAGTAGTTCAGCAGTTCAAGACCCGAGTTGCCGCATGAT
Organism: Gekko japonicus; assembly: GCF_001447785.1. Taxonomy (NCBI): domain Eukaryota; kingdom Metazoa; phylum Chordata; class Lepidosauria; order Squamata; family Gekkonidae; genus Gekko; species Gekko japonicus. Next base: position 105,439 of record NW_015165921.1, read on the forward strand.
GGAGTGAGCTCCCGTCTCTAGTTCCAGCTCCTGCCAACCTAGCAGTTCGAAAGCAAGAAATTGCAAGTAGATAAATAGGTACCACTTCGGTGGGAAGGATTCAACTGGCTTTCGAGCAAGGGTGACCTTTACCTTTACCTTTTAGGTGGTGAGCTAGTGGGCTGTGGTGGTTCAAGTGGTTAAGATGCTGAATTGCAGACTGGTAGGTCAGTAGCTCATCAGTTCGAGACCTGGGTGCCGCATGGCGGAGTGAGCTCCCGTCTCTAGTTCCAGCTCCTGCCAACCTAGCAGTTCGAAAGCAAGAAATTGCAAGTAGATAAATAGGTACCACTGCGGTGGGAAGGTAACAGCGTTCCGTGCACCTTGGTGTTTAGTCATGCCGGCCACATGACCACGGAAATGTCTTTGGACAGCGCTGGCTCTTCGGCTTGGAAACGGAGATGAGTACCGCAACCCTAGAGTCGGATTCGACTGGCTTTCGAGCAAGGGGAACCTTTACCTTTACTAGGTGGTGAGCTAGACTTGCTTTTGAGGCAAGAGACTTTCAGAGGTACTTTGCCATTGCCTGCCTCTGCATCTTGACCCCGCTATTCTGATGAGGTTGCCCTTCCAGATACTATCCATGGCCGACCCTGCTTATCTTCTGAGATCTGACGGGATCGGGCTAGCCCGGCCTATCCAGGCCAGGGCAATTCTAAGGGTAATAAGCACTTGGGCTGACACTCGGGGCACAAGGCGAAGTCTTTGTTGTTGTACGAGCAGCAGCATCTTCTTCCTGATCTGCCCCAATGGCTTTGCTGTGTAGGCAAAATTGCTTTAGGTAGTTTTATGCTTCATTATTGCTGTTGGGAATGTTGCGCTTCGTAAAGCTGTGAACAAGCCCAGGATATAGAAAGAACCCGGCTGGGATCCAGAGAACACGGGTTGTACATGCCCAGTGGGATTTTGACTTTTCCCGACCAGCTTCCCGACCAGCTTTCGAACCCTCTTTTAATTTGAAAAGCAGCTTGCTGTGTGGCATGGAGGTGCCGAGAAGCGCAGGTCCAAAGCCAAAAGTTTTCTTTGGATCGTAGGATGTTGGGGAATGGCTTGTTTTGAATAGGAGGCGCAGAGTCATGCATTTTCATTGATCGCTGTGGGGAGTTTTGTGCTTCTCTGTGAAAGAACTTTCAATAATTAAGGACGCCAGTGGGCTTGGGCAAGCCATGCATAAGTGGACCGCCTTGTCTTGCAGCATACTTATAAGCTATATTCGTCTTATTCCTTTTGTTCACACACTTCTGGTTAAAGTTCAAATGAGCACACGACTGCAACAAAAAATGACGAAGGAGCAATGTAAAAACCAAGATACCTAAAACAAGCAAGGAAATAGCCAAATAAGACTAAATTTTAAAAAGGAGAGCTTTTTAATTCCACAAAGGTTTCCACAAGGACAGCTGTTTTCACCTTCCTGCAGTGGAGAGGGAACCAGATGAACTGCCCATAAAAAGGTTTTCCAAAGCTCTGAGCCATCCACCTAGAAGGCTCTGCTATGTGAAAAAGGCCAGTCTTGTCTCTGAGTTAGTTGTTACATGAAGCAGGGCCTCCCTGTGAGGTCTTAAATTACACAGAGCCTGGTGTTGGGAGTAGAAATTCTCTGAAATATGCGGGCCCTGGGCCATCTTGTGTCTGCTCCAAGCTCTGTGTGCCTAAGAATGAACTGGACCCCCTTTGACACAGGGCTGTCACCTCTTCATGCTGCTCAGACAAATAATTTGTACTGTGGTGTCAGTTTTGTCCACACTGTGTGTCTAAAAGCAACCAGAGTTGGAGCCATACAGTTCATACAGTCGTGTGGCTGTTGAAAGGGCCGTATGGAACAATGTAGTCCACAGGAGAGGGAACATCCACACATTACTTTGGTGTCTAGGAACTCAGTCATTACGGAGCAACCGTGGTGTCAGCCATGCGATTGCTGAGGTACCATGTGAACAGGGTCCTCTGTTCACATGCAATGCTCAAATGGGACCCAGGAATCCTAACCAGTTCGGTGTAGTGGTTAGGAGCGTGGGAGAAGTAGGTTTGATTCTCCACTCCTCCACATGCAGCTGCTGGTGTGACCCTGGGCAAGCCGCAGTTCTCTCAGAACTGTCCTCTCAGGAGCAGTTCTCTCAGAGCTGTCCTCTCAGGAGCAGTTCTCTCAGAGCTCTCTCAGCCCCACCTACCTCACAGGGTGTCTGTTGTGGGGAGAAGGAAGGGAAGGAGATTGTAAGCTGCTCCGAGACTCCCAAATGAAGGGCGGGGTGTAAATCCCATCTCCTCCTCCTCCTCGCAATATTGTCCACACTTTACCTCACTTCTGTTTCTTGAGTTATCTCTGATTTCCTCCAGAGAAAGCATCCTAAAATATAGATCAGATGTGACGTCCCTAATCCACGGCAGGCTGTTTCAAGCTCCGCGAATGATTGCTTCTCCCTGCCCACGGTGACCCCTTGAAGTTCTTTCAGCCGCCGTTCTGTCATCTCTCAGACGAAGAAAGCCTATTTTTGAGTTGCTTATGCGCTCCAAAGTATTTTTCCCCCCATGCTGAATCCCTTTGTGAGTTACATGAAGGGCCTTCTGAATGATTCATTTTATTAAAAAATGGGTTTGCGGCATCTCTCCTTTTTAATCTCAGATGCGCCATTAATGTACTGCGTCACCAAGGCACCCTCCTTGAACGTTAATAGTCCCGTTCAATAAAAAAGCAGCACCCCGAGTCTTTTTCGTTTCAACCCTGCCCAGCTCCCACCCTCAGATAACTCACCGTTTATTGTTCCCATTTGCTGAGTCCTCTCTGCCCATTTCGATTCTTTTCTTTTTACAAGCCAATTCAAATTAATTCCCCCCTTCAGATTTATAGCTGCTCCCATGTCATTATAATTCAGCAGAGGGCAGGACATCTAACTCATTAGTTAGCCGGCATGTGTTTATTTAGCTGTAGACCTCTTGCAAATTATTCTCTGAAACGGCAACCATTTAAAAAGACACCCTTTAGAATGTAACCTGCTACGCAGGTTAATAGGGTAATAACACAACATTCAGCCCCCAAGGCAAAAAAGGGGTGTGCTGAAGAAGTGAAAAATAATTTTAAAAAACCCCTGCAATTCCAGAATGCTTACTTTGATCTCCCACGTGACCTTCAAGAGACTCCGAAGATCTGTTTCCTTCATCAATATTCAGAATTGCATGCCTGCTTTCCCTCACTGTGGGTCAAAAGCACAAATGATCATTCTTATTCCCTGCTATGTTCCTCCATCCTACAAAGCTGTGCCCCGGACAACCACATCTTTCATTGCCCTCTTGCAGGCTGTAAGGAACATGTGCATATTCCTGTGGTCTGCGTATCCCTGTTACTTCTGAGAGTTTGGACCCTGGTGCATTTATTTATCTATTATATTGGATTTTTAAAACTGTCCTCCCCTATAAAATAGGGCTCAGGGCAGTGTGCATCATAGACCAATTTACAGGTTCACCATTTCTAAAAGTCAATTTTTGCACTTACAGTTTAAAAACATTAGTTGTAACAAATGGATGGCGGTAAAACTGCCAGGAATGTGCTACCACCTCATGGGGGGGAGGCAGGGAGAGAGACAGGAGTGCCAGCTAGATGGGGGGGAGCCATCGCTGTCCTCAGCCAAGCGCCTGGTGGAACATCTCTGCCTAACATGCCCTGCAGAATAGCATCAGGTCCCAACGTTGTTCGGCAGAGAGTTCCACCAGGACGAAAACGCCCTGGTCCTGGTCGAGGACAGCCGGATCTCTCTCAGGCCAGGGACCGACAGAAGGTTCTTATCAACTTGGCGGGCTCCCAAGTTGGCCACGCCCAGCAGGAACTCATTAGCATAATAGGCCACACCCAACAGCAGGGACTCATTAGGATTGGCTACATTAGGGGTGTGTGGCCTAACATGCAAAGGAGTTCCTGCTACAAAAAAGCCCTGGGTTTTGACAACAAACAAGGTAAACAGAATATCAAGCAAAAGGTGGGTGTGGCTGGATGACCACACTTTTGGTAACATGGGGGTGTGGCCTAATATGCCAATGAGCTGCGCTGTCGTGGGGTGTGGCCTAATATGCTAATGAGTTTCTGTTGTTGGGTGTGGCCTATTATGCTAATGAGTTCCTGCTGGGCTTTTTCTACCCAAAAAGCCCTGGATGGGTATAATGCTCTTCGGCAGGCGGGAAGGTGGGCTGCAGAAAGCAGCTCGGCAGGCGATATGGTAGTTCCCAAAGATGATGCTTATGGGGCCTGCTGTCAATGGGCCAGGTTTTCCTCCAGGGCTAACAGGTGCCGAACTGCATTTGAGCCCTGCCCTTGCAAACTCAAAGGTGGAATAACGGGAATGAAATTTTCCCGCATTGTGGCGGGAAGAAATGGGAGAGCACAGACCTTGATCTCTACCTAAGAAATGTGAAGGACTAGAGCTGCTGTGTAGTAGATCTTTCCTTTGGGGCGGGGGAACCTTCTGTCTCCCCCACCCAAATGCCTTCCCTTCCTTTCCCACATGCACTCTGCCGCCTGACTTTAATTGCTTTCTCTTGTGGAGTAATGAACACTTCCTGATTCATCCTGGTTTGTGCATTTCTGCTGCAGTCTCTTTCGTTGGCCATGCTGTCTTGAAGACATAAGGTAACAAAGGAAAGAACTGCTACCCAATTCCCATTGGAGTTCAGAGCAGTCCACGAACACATGAAGCTGCCTAATGCTGAATCAGACCCTTGGTCCATCAGTGTCAGTGTTGTCTACTCAGACTGGCAGCGTCTCTGCAGCATCTCAAGCAGAGGTCTTTTGCATCACCTGCTGCCAGATCCTTTAACTGGAGTGTTCCCTCTAAGCTGAGTTAGTGTGAGCTAGCTCACAGTTTTTTAGCCTCCAGCTCACAGATTTTTGTCCTAGCTCAGGAAGGATGCCTCCAGAGCAAACTAATTCATGCAGTGGCCAAATCGCTCGCTCACAACTTTAATGCCAGTTGCTCACAAAGTATAATTTTTGCTCACAAGGCTCCACAGCTTAGAGGGAACATTGCCGGGGACCAAATCTGGAACCTTCTGCATGCCAAGTATATGCTCTACCACTGAGCCACAGCCCCACTCCCAGTCCATGATTGGTCACTGCCAGCAGGCAATTGGGACAGACCCATCACCCATGGCCCCGCTTCTCCAGGGGAGGGTGGAGAAGAAGGGGAGGGGCCGGCTGCTGTGGCCCCTCAATGCCTGCCCTGTCTGGGGCTTGGAAAACTGGCTCTCCCCCCCCCCGGCTTGTTTCCCCCTGGAGGAAGAGAGTAGTAGGGGGTTGACAAGTGATTCTGGGGCCCCGTCCTGGACCCTTGCTCAGGGCCCCAAAATGACTGAGTTCACCCCCGTGGCAGTCTAGCTGCCTTGGAAACTTTAAACTTGGCAAGAGTCTGAAGCGAGTTCCGCCTGGGCTCCTACGTGCTGCAGTTAGCGTGCTGCCAGATGAAGTTTTTCTTTCTTCAGCTCCTGATTTCCCCACCCTTCTGCAGTTTGTACTGCGCACTCGCACTATCGCTTCACTTATTTTTTACAAATCAGCCTCCCTTTTTTAAAAAAATGCCCAAGGCAATATGCCAAAAATGAAAACGGAAAAACAATCTGAAGTCATTCAGCATAACGAAACAAAACTCGATAAAATGCAAATGACATCGGCATTTTAAAAGCCTCGGGCCGACCACATGCAAATAGCTAGATAACAGGGTTGCCTGGCAAGATTGTTTAGAGGAGATTGGTCTGTAGCTGCGGTGCCACCCCTGAGAGGGTCCTGCTCTGAAGGCTCATGGGTCTTGCCTCGTGAGCGGTGAACTCAAAGCACAGCCTCCCTGCTTGGTTTTTAAGGACGGGGGAAGGGCCAACAGATTTTGCCAGCTGTCTTTTGTCTTTGTATTTAGACTTCACGACAGGAAGATGTGCATCATAGGGCTGAGTATCCTGATGGGGCTCCCTCACCGCCCCCCTGCTGTCGATGCCGTGGCGGCCCAGATTGTCCCGTCAGTTCTTCTGCTGTTTCTGGGCCTCAAGCAAGTCTGTGCCACCCGGCAGCATTCGGAGCACGAAGAGCACACTAAAGCAGAGAAGAATGATGCAGAAGATAATGGTAAACCGCCCCCCCCCCCCAAAGAATTCTATATTGCACACTTTACAGGAAGTAGGTCTCGGAGGGCAAAGGGTTATGATTGCCAGCAGCAGCCCACTGTGACATCCTCTCTGCTACTTATTTATTGCTAGCACACGGCTTGTGATTATGACGTGCGAATGTGTGTGTTGAGGGAGGGATTGTGTTTTGCGTACTTAAAAGGACCAAATACTCCCGTATGAGCCTGCCAGTCAGCTGAGTGCACCACCCTGTTCTCTGGGCCTCCACATTCTGGAATTAGGTCTGTGATCACAGGGTCTTCTTTGCTGTGGCACCCCGTTTGTAGAACTTCCCACAAATTCAGCTGGTACCAAACTTATTGAGCTTTAAACACCAAGTTAACCCATCCCTGCTCCCACCCCCTCGTCGCAAGAGCATTGTTCACCTCTTTCAAAAAAAACGTGAGTCGGGTGCCCAGGGGTCGTTTCCTGCGAAGCAGCCCTCTGGCAGAAAGGCGCCCTGCCCCCCCCCCATTTCTCACCCGCCTGCGCAGGCAGATGGGCCAGGGAAGCCCTGCAGAGCCCCCCCGCCGCCTTTCTCCTGAGCCTCTCCGCTCTGTGGAGAGACACAGGGGAAGGGGGGGATTTAAATGCATGGGTTCCCTGCCCGATGTTCTCTAGGTGCCCTGCCACCACAGGGCACCTGGAGAACATCGGGCAGGGGACCCAGGCATCTCTGCCTCCCTGCCCTGCCCCCCCCCTCCAGCCAGCCTGCCATGGTGGGCTAGCTGGGGAAGGGGAGGAGAGGTGGGCAGACATGCCCCCCCTTTCCCCTGAGCCTCTCTGCTTCTGTGGAGAGACTCGGGAGAAGGGGGGGATTTAAATGCCTGGGTTCCCTGCCCGATGTTCTCTAGGTGCCCCACAGCTGCGGGGCACCTGGAGAACATTAGGCAGGGGACCCAGGCATGTCTGCCTCCCTGCCCTGCCCTCCTCCAGCCAGCCCGCCTCAGTGGGCTAGCTGGAGCAGGGGAGGGGAGGCAGGCAGACATGCCCCCCCTTTCCCCGGAGCCTCTCCACTTCTGCGGATAGACTCGGGGAAGGGGGGGGGTTTAAATGCCTGGGTTCTGTGTCCCATGTTCTCTAGGTGCCCCACTGCCGTGGGGGTGTCAGGGAGTGTGGCATATGCAAACAACTTATGCAAATGAGATCCTGCACCTCTTTTTCTATGAAATGACCCCTGCTGGTGCCCCAAAGATTGTCCTCAATCTGACAGTGCCCCCAAACACAGCTTTATTTTTCCTTCACTGATGCATGTCAACTGTCCATTTATGGGCAAAGTAAAAGGGATATCCTGGGGGTGTTAAATCCGCTTTCTGTCCCCCACACTCCTTTGTGCTCAAGGGCTGGAAGGCTGAGTAGTGCTGATCCCCCTTAATTACGAATGTCTGCTCTTTTTCTTGGTCACTTTTCATGGAGGTTGTTAACCGGAGGGGTGTTAATTGCCCTCTGCGCTTTTGGACGATGCTCCTAATTTAGAAGCAGAACTAAACCAAACAGCAGGTCAGGAAATCAAACTGTTGGCGGTTATTTTGTGTGTGTCCAAGAAATAGCGGCTTCTCCCTAACACTGATACACTGGAGAACTGTTAAATGGCCGATCCTTTAAAAAGCCCACGTATGCTTAACTTACAGAAGAGATCCAAAGTGACGAAGAGGAGGCGAATGAAGTAAACCAGGAGATGCAGGAGAACCAAGCTGGTGGTGGTGGTTGCGATGCAGGAGACGAAGATGACGAGGACGACGACGACGACTGGGATGACGACGCGCTGGAAGAGACAGCATTAGAAGGTTTCAGCACCCCTATCGACCTGGAAGGGGGCGTGGATGAATACCAGTTCTTCGCACAAGCGCTCTTAGGTATGCCTCTGCTTTGGGAGGCGGGGGAAGGAAAATGTTTCTTAGCTTCTGCCTTCTCTGAGGCTGCTGCCGCTTCGATGCAGCTTTCTTTGGTTGCCTGGGGGAAAGTTGCCAGATGTTCCACAGACGGACTCAGCCTGTTGTGCTTTCTTTTTTTGCATGGGTGCTCTGGTTGAAGTAGAGAGAGAGAGAGAAGCCACTGAAGCCGGAAATCCCTTTGCTGTGCTTTTCTCCAAAAGGCTTGAGAAAACCCATACTTCAGGCTGGTCCCCCCCCCCTCGAAAAAGACCACAGGTCTGTGATTGACCGAGCATAGTCTGTTCTCTGGTCTCCAAAGAGGCTGCAGTTGAGGCCATCGGCCACTGACAGAGCATGTGGCTTTGTGTGTGTCACTTCCTCCACACAGTGTTTTAAAGATTTTGGTTAGCGGGGCTGGAAGAGCCAGTTTTGAGTCCCGTATCACCTTAAAGACCAACAAGATTTCCAAGATAGCAAAGTTTTGAGTCCAGTGGGGCACCTTTAAGACCAGCCAAGTTTAATTCTGGGCTTAAGCTTCCGTGTGCACGCCCACTTCATCAGATGCAATGTTATCTGGGAAAGTGTGCATGCACGCAGAGGTTTATACCCAGAATTAAACTCTGTTCGTCTTAAAGGCGCCACTGGACTCAGACTTCAGGCTGTATTGTGTTTTGCCTCCAAAAGAGGTCCAAATCCCAGATAGAGCCAGGGTGGTGGACGTGCCTGGAGCACTGGACTCGGATCTGGGAGACCCACGTTCGAAACCCCACTCTGCCATGGGAGCTCCGGATGCCCTTGAGCCAGTCAGACCCTCTCAGCCTAACCTACTTCACAGGGTTGTTGTTAGGATAAAATAGAGGAGAGGAGAACAATGGAAGCCGTTAGGAAGAAAGACGGGGGGTGAATCCAGTAAACACATAAATAAATAATTAATACAGATCCGCTTGGCTATCAAGTCCCTTGTTTGCTTTGGGCGAGCCCTCCCTGCTTCTCAGTTTAAGCCGCATCACGGGGTTGTCTTGAGATTCAGACGTCCCATAAGTGATCCTGGGCTTTGGCTGGTTACATCTCCCCCTGGCGTTCCTGAAGTCCTTACAGGAAGGCCATTTGTTGTGTGTCAACAGCGGTACAGAGCCGAGATGCATCCTGGTACCACTTGCTGACGGCCCCGCTCAGCAACGACCAGAAGACGCAGCTGCAGGAAATCTGTGCGTTAGCCGAACACCGAAGGACTTCCTCAGGTCAGTCTTCTCTCTGGAGCAGGTGGCCAGGGCGCGCATCTGAAGCACACACCCAGATCCTACCTCTGTACAGGGCAGGGATGTTAGAATCAGCGAATCGCAGAGTTGGGAGGGGCCATGCAGGCCATCTAGTCCAACCTCCTGCTCCGTGCAGGATCAGCCTAGACTGGAGCATCCCTGGCAAGTGTTTGTCCAGGTGCTGGACTGCCAGGGAGGGGGAGCTCACCACCCCCTAGGCAGCTGATTCCACTGTGGCACAACTCTGACTATCAAAAAGTTTCTCCTAATATCCAGCCAGTACCTTCCCACCCTTAATTTAAACCCATTCTTGCGAGTCCTCTCCTCTGCTGCCACCATGAACAGCTCCCTGCGCTCGTATAAGTGACAGCCCTTCAGATACTTCAAGAGGGCAATCATGTCCCCCCTCAACCTCCTCTTCTGCAGACTGAACATTCCCAAGTCCCTCAGCCTTTCCTCGTAGGCCCAGGGGTGGCCAGATGTGCTTAATGTAACAGCCACATAGAACAAATGTCAGCTATTTGAGAGCCGCAAGACATGAACAAATACGATGCACATGTTTTTATTGAATAATATGCAGATTTGCTTGTTATTAACATTGAGACTGCCAAAAATAAAAACAAAAGGGGTTTAAAAACAGATATTGATAATGATATTTATTTATTCAATGATATTTGTGGGGGGGGGAATGCATTTGAGAATGCATTTAAAGTTAAATTTGGTTTCTTTCTCTGCTCCCCCGCCCCCCAAGCCTACCCAGGGAGGGGAGCACTGGCTGGGGAAGGGAAGACCGATCCGGGAGTTCTGCCTCCCCTTCGCTTCCCCAGCCGCCCTGCCAGGAGCCGCACAATCTGTGTGAAAGAGCCGCATGTGGCTCCTGAGCCACAGTTTGGCCACCCCTGTCACAGGGCTTGATCTCCAGGCCCCCCATCATCCTCATCGCTCTCCTCTGCACCTGCTCCATTCTGTCCACATCCTTTTGGAAGCCAAGCCTCCAAAATAGTTGTCGCAAGCATGGCCAAGTGTCTGTTTATTATTTTATTATTTATCACGTTACATTTGTGGATCGCCTAATCCAAGGTGCGCAGGGCCCCTTGGCACTCTACGAGGACGTATTTTCTTGTCTGTTTCTCAACATGCGTCTACCTTTCTTTTCATTCTAGAATCAAAGAGGATAGAACAGCAGACGGGCTACACGTTTGGTAACAAAGGACTGGTCTCCTCGTTTAACTTTGGCAGCATTTCAGGCAGCAACTGAAGTGGGCGGAAAAACAGCTGAAAAGACACTCAGCCAGAATAGTTCGATATTGCATTTTGTTATAAAACATCTGTGGCGTTGAATGGGCAAGGGAAGGTAACTGGGTGTGCTGTTGAAGATTTCCCCTTTGGGAAAGGCAGTGGCTGACCCTCTTCCCCCTCATTAGGATACTCTTTCTAACCAGCTACTGTAATGTATAAATTCTTGTGGTATTTTTATAAGTTGTTGGACTGAAAAGAAAGAACCTTTCCCCCTGTCCCCGTCCCCCCC
>NW_015165921.1:116283-153991 GCF_001447785.1 Gekko japonicus
CCCCGTTGGTCCTACTAAGGAAATGGGGAATCAGTTGTACGGAATTGGATTGAGTTGCGTTTCTCAGGTTTCTGCCATGTGAAATTGAAGGGGCCCTCTGGATTTAACTGTGCCTTCTCTTGTATATGGGTTGCCTGAACAAAAGAATTTTGGAGTGCATCGTATCTCTTCTTTCTTTTAAAGGACGGACATTTATAGGCACAATTCAGACCTTGCTTCCCATGTTCTTCCATTATCTCTGATGATGGCCGTGTAGCCGTCTGCTGTCGGTCGTGAGCCTCACGTCATTAGCCCCCAAATCTTTCTGCTCCTCTGTTTTTGTGTGTGTCGAGCACAACTTCGACATGATCAAGAATGCCCCTTGCATTCATCTCGTACCTTTTTCCCCCCAGTGAACACACAAATAAGGAACCCTTGCCTTCCCCCCCCCCCCAAGCTGACCATGCCTTTGGAGTCCTTTAACGCAGCGGGCTTCCAGCATTCTTTCTGTTTCGACTTGCTTGCCGCGGAACCAGCCGTGCATTGCAGAAGATTCCAGAGTGCGCGAACAGAAAAGCCGGGCCTGTTGAATATCACCATTATGTTTGCAAGCTCAGGGTAAGCTCTAGAATTACACCCCAGAGGCTACGCATTGTCGGAGAAGATCAGAAGTTGTGGGTCATCCATCTGCCAGCTGAGTCCGTGCCTGCCGTATGTCTGACCTGCCATATGTCTGACCTGCTAACTCTGCCCTTGAGGATAACAGAGGGCTCCTTAGAAGACAAGGCTGAAAAACCGCTGTGTTAATGGAAACAAACGCATTGTGAGGCTTCCGAAATAAAGTTTGTAGATGCTGCAGTTATGCCTCCAGCCAGGCAGACTCAGATCTGCGGCGGCCATCAGTGCTGATACCTGTTTCTTGGTGTGCCAGCCATCAACCCATTGACTTTTAAAGTCATTCTTAACTTCATATTTGCTCATCTTTGGACCTAACGGGATTCTCCATTTGGATCCTGCGAAGCCCTTTCACTTGCGTCGCAGTGCTGTCATACTTCCAGACCTCTCAACGGTGAAAAACATAGGCTTTAAATAACTGGTGATAAATCTAGCTCCAATATCCAGCAACAGAGCAATGAACAGTACGGTAGAATGATGAGCTAGAATAAAACGCCATAAGGGGTGGGAGGGGTCCTAATGATTGGGGGTTGTGGCCAAGACGGCAATTGATTAAGTCCCTTGATGGCCAGTTGCCCGTCGCTGGTTATCTGTCACACATCCCTAACACCAGACGCTGTCCTGTTTCTCCCGTGTTCGTCTTAAACTAAGCCTAATCTTTGAGCTTCATCAGTTTTCCGGACACATTTGAAGGCTGCATCTCATGAGATGTTTTGTATTCACGTATGGCTGCTTGTAGGAAATACAGGAACACTGTGTCAGTCGTGAAGAGTGTGTTTATTTCAAGTGCGGCTTTTCCTTTAAAAGTACAAAGAAGTGGTGAGCGGATAAGGTTTGCAGACCTGCATCAGTGTCGCGGGGGGGGGGGAGGAGAGGGAAGTGGTATTCAGAATACATATGCTTCCTTCCGTAAGGTGTTAGGGTTTGTTTTTTCCTGCTTTGGTCTCATTTCCCAAGTACCCAATTGCTTTTGGGATGCAGGTCTGATGTTCTGAGAAACCTCATTGAAAAATCTTCTAGTCCTTTGGGCTGTTATAGCTAAGTTCTCTAAATTATCCTCTAGTTCTCTGGGCTGCCGGTAATTAACTGTGTCTTGACTAAGGTTCCAACCACGCAAAGATACCAAGCCTTGTATCTCAAGGAAGAAGCCCAAAAGTGCTAGCGTGGGGGTTGAGTAGCCTGAAGGTGACACTTATCAGGTAGGGATGCGAAGGCCCCTAATTTTAACGCATGTCAGGTGTGGTCACTTAAACAACTACTAATTTCTCTCTGTGTTAAGTAGAAAAAATGTGGTTGTATTAATGGTTTCTGTTCAGATGCGCCCTTGTGCGGTTTCCCCCCCCCCAGTTCAGCCTGCAGTTCAGTCTCTCTGCAACCATAGTTAGCTGTAATATGAAACTTGTTTGCTTGCCCAAACCATCAAATACAGATGATTTAATGCTGCACATTTTGCAGCTGTAAAGGGTCCCCCTGTCACAGTGCCTTGAAAAGCTCCATTTTCTGAAATGGGCAGAACATCTTGGATCGATAAGAGCAGGGATGGCTGTCAGAGCTGGCTCCCTGCATGCTGGAGTGAAGCACAGGTGGGGTGGGGGGGAATGCCGTGATGGCTTTTGTAATTGCAACCTGAAGGGCACTTTGCACATTAAGTAAGAGGCAAACTTTGGATCGCTGCAGAGTGTGCACTGAACCGGGGGGGGGGTCACAGCTAGGAACGACTCCCTTATGAAGGCTTCCTGTAGTTACCTGTATTAGCAAGTTACAGGATGTTGCATTCACACTTTGAGTTCTGAGGTGCACCTCTCTTTTGAAGCTGTAACATGTGACTCAGCCTTGATTTGAATATTTGCTTCCTATCTAGCCTTTACAATGAACTCGTGCTGCCATTCGTGGCTAACTCTGCCCTTTTGTATGCCAAAGAGCTTCGCTGTAAATGCTTCAGTCCATCATAGTTCATTTTTTCCTTTGTCTGCCTGCAGTCTCTGTGGTCTCACATTTTGGGTGCAAAGAGCCTTTTTAAGATGGGGTGTGAGAACTAAAATAAGGAGCCACACACACACCCTTCATGTCATTTGAGGTTTTTTCCCCAGATGCTCATGAGCCATCGCAGACTGTGCACTTCAGACGGAATTTACACATAGCTACACATCGCCTAGAATATAAGGCTATTCAGTGCTCACAATGCAGCCAATCTGCTGCTGATAATGAACTGTACCATTAACAAGTGTAGAGAAACCAAATGGAATACATGCAGAGGAGAACCAGCCCTTGACTGGGTAATGGAGACCAATCTAGATGACTGGCGCGAGCTTCTACTGAACACAGCTTGTATAAACACTTGCCATTTTTGCAGATGAAGTAGAGCGTTTGCCACTGAGTATATGGGAACTGTACGAGTCCAGATAGCCTAAGTGGTCCCTGCCATTAAATTTGAAAGGTCCTAAGGGGGAGTAGTCACCAGATGACATATCTCTGTTCTCCTCCCAACGACCTTTTTTGGGGGGTTCAAAAAACTATCCTAGGTTATTTAAATCGAATAAATCGTCTATTAAAACAGCTAGCTTCAGGGGTGGGGGAGTGAAAGTTAAAACAGTTTTGTGCAAGGTTTTGAATGCGGCTTGTATGCTTAAACATTTATTGGTTAAAGAAAAAAATCTGCAAATGTACAGCAAGCAGGTTATCAACTAGATGTCTGAAATAGCGCACAAGGGTTCTGTTGTTGGAATATAAAGAATAAAGTACATTTCACGCTGCCTTTTGCAGGGTGGGAGATGTTTCGTTGTCTCTTGCCCCCCAGCAGCTGGGCAACCTTAAAAGCCCCAGATCAGGGAAGGGGAGAGTAGAGATGTAAAATTTCTGGAAATTTTGAAGCTCGGAAAACCCCTCAGGTTTTCCCTATTTTTCCCCCCGGGGGAAAACGGAAATTTTTGGAAAAATTGAAAAAAAATGCTACATTAGCACTTTTCTTTTCCAGAATGAAAGTCATTCTGTTACTTTACGAACATAAAATATAACTATGGACATTTTTATTTGGCATAAAATTATCACAACTAGGATATTAAAAATATAGTGTATCCAAACAATTATTACAAACAGAATACCCACCCACATGCAAAAACAAAACGGAAACCTTTTTCTTTTCTTGTGACAATAGCACCTCCTAAAGGAAAAAATGTATCTTGTTCGTGCATTGGAGAGTTCAGTTTGTAACCTAGGACTTGCTTGTCCTCAGTCCACAGAAATTAGATCAATCTGATACCATACATATTTTTTAGAACTGATTGGGAAAATATTTGAACACCTTGTCTTAAAATATTTTATTCATCATGTTAAAAATCTTTTTTTTTTCTTTTCTTTTTTCAATTTTTTGGGGAAAAACAAGGCTTCAGGAAAAAAATGTTTTGTCCCCGAATTTTTCCGGTTTTTTCCCAGGCCTTCACATCTCTAGGGGAGAGTCTCTGCCCTGGTTTTCGTCCCACCACAGAGTCGCCCTCCCAGAGATTGGGCTGGCACTTGTGTGAGAAGGAGCCACCATCTCTGTTCTTTCTGCATCACCCGGCCTGCTGGTGTTGCCAAAGTGTGCAGGAAAGGAGCTGATTCCTTGGCTCCTAGTCCGTGCTGCTAATGAGAGAAGGGCCCTTGTGCTGTACAGGAAAGCCATTTGCAGCACTATAGCGTCTCTCTTGAGTTAGTACAGTCATTCTCGATTCAGACTTAATCTCACAAGGAGCCGGGCAGAGTGCCGTGCAGCCTTGATCTCTCTGAAAGCTTTTTTGCGAGGTTGTGAAATAAGCCAAGATGAGTTTTTAAGATTACAACATGGAGCCTGAAATCAGAATTTTAGACCCAAGTCTCAGGTGTCCAACCACAACACTCTAGCCATTGTACCCCACGGCCACGGTGCTGAAGACGGAGTGTTTATAGCCAGTTCTTAGAGCTCTTATATTCTCACAGCTCTTATATTTATATTAAATTCTTATATCCAGTTCTTAAATGGGAGTTTTGTGGACAGAGCTCCCAGTCAGTGTTCTTTTCTTTCTTAAAAACCAGACCCAGGGGGGCCTGCTCTGGATCAGGGCTTGGGTGTGAGGGGCATCAGATTTCCTGACCTGAAATATCAGCTTTCTGGGGCCATTTAGGTCAGGAAACTGCTGTGGGGGAGAAGCTAAACCCCTTCCCTTTTGCACGGTAGTCCTGGTCAGAATTGGGCCCTCAGGGATTGGTTTTTAGGGGGAGAAAAACACACCATTCCGACGTCTTGTGAAGTCAGGCCCTTAGTCAGGCCCTTAGTAGTGTTTAACAGCTTTGGTAAAGGTATTAATCCCCCCTCGTAGTGGTTTGGTCAAATGCCCCCATTGGGTTTTACAGCCGTGGAACAACGGTTGAGTGATCACAGTAACAGAGAGTTGTCTGTCTGGACGGGTCATCTGGTCCAGGCCTGTCTTGTGACCTGCCGCTGTGCAGAGGTCTCTGGCAGTCCAGCCGATCCAGGTCAATCGTACACAAGGTCTGTTTTAATGGCCCAGTTGCCTGCATGTGTTTGTTAAAAGGAATTGCCCTATAAGTCATTCTCTTGATGTGCTTGTCTCCAGGGTGTTTTCTCGTCCCTATAGAACAGGATTCTCCTGTGCTGCTTAGTCAGGCCCTTAGTAGTGTTTAACAGCTTTGGTAAAGGTATTAATCCCCCCTCGTAGTGGTTTGGTCAAATGCCCCCATTGGGTTTTACAGCCGTGGAACAACGGTTGAGTGATCACAGTAACAGAGAGTTGTCTGTCTGGACGGGTCATCTGGTCCAGGCCTGTCTTGTGACCTGCCGCTGTGCAGAGGTCTCTGGCAGTCCAGCCGATCCAGGTCAATCGTACACAAGGTCTGTTTTAATGGCCCAGTTGCCTGCATGTGTTTGTTAAAAGGAATTGCCCTAAAAGTCATTCTCTTGATGTCTCCAGGGTGTTTTCTCGTTCCTATAGAACAGGATTCTCCTGTGCTGCTTAAAAGGCTAACAAAATCTATTCCAGACTTCGCTTTTGTGAGGAGTCAGAGCTTTCTTCCTCAGAGGCACTGGAGAGTGAATCGGTCGAGCTGTCCTGTATGCCGAATATGATACTCCTGTTTTATTCTGCTACCACAGACTGTCACAGCTGCCCATGTAGAATTATCTTCAAATTGTTTCCTTTTTGTGTCGGCTTTGCACATAAGGATGTGTTTGACCTGGCGAGGTGGTATTCCCCTTTACCTGTCAGATGTTGCTTTTAGCTTCCAAACTTAATTAGCTGTATCTGGGGCAGTTCATTGCAGCCAAAGCAATAATTGAGGTTTGTGAATAAGGCTGCCTGAATGGAGGGATCTTTTTCCCCTCTGCAGGAGACTCAGCTTTCTTTTCTCTCTGGAAACGCCTTTTTTTGCCTTGACAGAAGGACTTTCCTGTGAGGCTCTTGGCCATCCGGCAGGTCAGACAGTGTGTAAAATCCCGAATGTCGTCCTGCTAACGGTGCTGGTTTTTTCAGGTGATGAGTCAGCCCTCCGCGAGGCTCACAAAATGGCGCTAACGTCTCTCTTTTTACAATGGTGTCAACTAGTGTTAAAACGGAAGTGTTACGTGGTGCAGGGAGGAGCTCCGGAACAGAACAGCGCAGCATCGGGGCCGTGTCCTTTTTGTGCTGCCTGGGCCTTCCCTCTTGAGGCCCTCATTGACTGAAGGCAATTTATTACACTGCTTTTTCTCTCCAATGGGGACTCAGAGTGGCTTTCATAAGCACCTTAATGGCATTTCAATGAACTGTATACTGATACTTTAAACACAGAGAAAGGGACACCAAGGGTACATTCCTAGTGGGATCTGGATCCCGTGGCCGTAGACTTGGAGCCGGGGGCCCAGGATCCTTTTGGCGCTTGCCCTGTGCTTCACCCCCCAACAGGCTCCGTCATCTGGCCACGCCCAGGCTTCCATGCCTGTAGAAACCAAGGAGACAGAGGCTCAGCTTGATGTTATGCAGCTTGCAGGGTGTTGCCAAGAACTCCCTCTCTGCTTTGTATGCCTTGAGCATACTTTTCCAGGGCTATTTTTGGGCAGGAACGCACAGGAACGGAGTTCCGGCTGGCTCCCAAGTTGACCACGCCCAGCAGGAACTCATTAGCATAATAGGCCACACCCAACAGCAGAAACTCATTAGGATTGGCTACATTAGGGGTGTGTGGCCTAACATGCAAAGGAGTTCCTGCTACAAAAAAGCCCTGGGTTTTGACAACAAACAAGGTAAACAGAATAAGAAGCAAAAGGTGGGTGTGGCTGGATAACCACACTTCTGGTAACATGGGGGTGCGGCCTAATGTGCTAATGAGCTGTGCTGTCAGGGGTGTGGCATAATGTGCTAACGAGTTTCTGCTGCTGGGTGTGGCCTATTATGCTAACGAGTTCCTGCTGGGCTTTTTCTACAAAAAGAGCCCTGCGTTTTGCCAATAACTGTATGGGGGTCTATTTACCTGGCATTGGTGGCCATAGGGCAGGGATGAAGGGAGCGCAGTCTTTACCACTGCAGATAGGCCCAGCCAATACAGTTGCTAGCTCTGAGTTGGGAAAGACCTGGAGATTTTAGGGGTGGAGGGTGGGGGTTTGAGTAGGGGAGGGATTTCAAAGGGGGTATAATTCCACACAGCCTGCCTTCCAAAGTGGCTCTTGTCTCCAGGTGAACTGATCTCTGTTGCCTGGAGATCCACTGTAATTCTGGGAGGTCTCCAGCCACCACCTGGAGGCTGGCAACCCTGCCAACCAACCTAGGTTGGTGGGATGGTCTTAGAAGCAACGGAAGAGACAATCTGATTTTTCGTCTATGGGTCTGGGAGAAGACGACGCCCTTCCTCCCAGGCTGCTAAATCCATCTTCCAGCAGCAGTTTGCTCCTTGGGGAAAGACGAGTGGGCCTGTTGAATCCGGATGACTTACAGGTGATTTAAAATGGGAGAAGAAGCGTGAAAGGACAGGGCTTGTACCCTTTTCCCCAGGGACCCTTCCCTAACCTGGAAAGCAGCCAGGCTGGTTTCTTAAAACCTATTTTGACCCTCAGGTAATTACTTGGTTTACTATGGTCGTGTACACCCTTGGTCTGCTTGGAGCAGGCGATGAAGCCTGATATCCGGTATATAGCAGGACCTGAGTCCTGGATTAGTGTGCATTCAAAACTGGAGAGCTAGGAATAACCACCAGCAGAACCAATTAGTAAGAGGAGACCCTGTCCTGGGATCTCTGAGGCCAAAGACCAAAATCGTTTGTTCTTCCTGAGCTGCGTGAAGCCTCAAGATGTGTGGGAATGCTTGTGCCGCCAAAAAAAGGAGATTCCCCCCTCAGAGTTCTGTAGCCTTAGGGTGTGAATAAAGATTGTGAAGAAGATCTCTTTCTGGGGTGACCTTGAGGTTGGTGGCTTCACAGTTCATTCTTCTGTCGTTCTTGTAAGCTCTAAAGAGGCGTCCGCTTAGGTTGGCGGATCTGGTCCTTGTTTAGGTGAGTGTTGAGTGCAAGGGCGTGGGATGAGCCGTGTGCCCCCAGCAGCCATTGTGTTCCACCTTGCAGTGGTTGAAGAGTCCTGTCTTTCTTTAGGGCTGTAAGAACTGACTTTCTGGATACATGCATCTGCCTTATAGGAGATCTGACATGGGGGAGTCCTATCCTGAATCATATTGCACATACCTCTGCCCCTTCAGTTATCTTCTGTCTCTGGGGTGGTATTTTTGATTTTTCGTGGGAAGGAGGCAAGAGGCTGCCTTCTACTGATTCAGACCACTGGTCCATCAAAGCCAGCAGGGCTATTTTTGGGCAGGAACGCACAGGAACGGAGTTCCAGTTGGCTCCTGAGTTGGCCACGCCCAGCAGGAACTCAATAGCATAATAGGCCACACATAACAGCAGACACTCACTAGGATTGGCTACATTAGGGGAGTGTGGCCTAACATGCAAAGAAGTTCCTGCTACAAAAAAAGGCCCAGGTTTTGACAACAAAGTAAACAGAATAAGAAGCAAAAGGTGGGTGTGGTTGGATGACCACACTACTGGTAACATGTGGGGTGTGGCCTAATATGATAATGAGCTGTACTGTCATGGGTATGGCCTAATATGCTAACGTGTTTCTGCTGTTGGGTGTGGCCTAATATGCTAATGAGTTCCTGCTGGGCTTTTTCTACAAAAAAAAGCTCTGAAAGCCAGTATTGCCTACACTGACTGGCAGCAGCCTTCCAGGGTCTTGGGCAGAGGTCTTTCACATCGCCTAATACCTAATCCTTTTAACTTGGAGATGCCGAGGATTGCACATGGCACTTTCTGCATGCAAACGCTGATGCTCTGCCACAGAGGCATCGCCCTACCACTTGTCCTCCTTAGTGTTCTTTTTCCACCAGTGAGCAGCCCACAGCTGCTGGTTTTTTAACTGGGTCTTCTT
Source organism: Gekko japonicus (assembly GCF_001447785.1). Lineage (NCBI taxonomy): Eukaryota > Metazoa > Chordata > Lepidosauria > Squamata > Gekkonidae > Gekko > Gekko japonicus. The sequence continues at coordinate 125,363 of NW_015165921.1, forward strand.
CCCAGAACAAGTAAAGGACCCTATCTGATGACAGATGGATCAAATTTAACCATTTGTCTACTTCATTTTTGCTGTACGGATTATGGTAACTTAAAAATAGTATGTAGAAACTTTATGGGGAAAAAATGCATGGTATCGTTTTCCTGATAGCAAAAAGAAGTGAAAAATGAACAGTACTTCATAATGAATGTCAATTTTCTTGCTTGATATCAGAAGGAGACAGCCCATGCTATTTTTCCCCATTGGGGCAGGATGCTTTCATAATATATCAGCCAAGGAGAAAGGGAAGTTGGTGACCATAGAATCATAGAGTTGGAAGGGATCTCCAGGGTCATCTAGTCCAACCCCCTGCACAATGCAGGAAATTCACGAATACCTCCCCCTCCACACCCCCAGTGACCATTGTTCCATGCCCAGAAGATGGCAAAAAACCCTCCAGGATCCCCAGCCAAACTGGCCTGGAGAAAAATTGCTTCCTGACCCCAAAGAGAGGGGATCAGCATTTCCCTGGGCATGTAAGAAAGGGCCACAAGAACTAAGCACTGATGCAGTCCTTCCTGCCCTCACTCTCACGATCTGCCTAAATTCACAGAATCAGCATTGCTGCCGGGTGGCCGTCTAGCCTCTGTTGGAAAACCTCCAAAGAAGGAGAGCCACCCTGCTGCGGTGCAGAGGCAAAGCAGAGACACGCAAAGCGAAAAAGGGGATTCTTGAAGCTGAGACCCTTTTCAAGCACCACAGCTCCATCCTAAACAATTGTTATGTGCTGTTGCTCTCCAAGACTAGCTGGATCTTGCACTTCACTGTAAACCATACATAATGCCTTCCATATGCATGGTTTCTTTTTTGAAAACGTATAGGCTGTCTTTCGCTTTGGTAGTTCTTGAAATGGCAGGGCACGGCTGGTGGAGACACAGTGCAGCCTCCTTTCTGAGGCTCAGCACTGCAGGGCTAGGCCTGGTCAGTATTGGGCTGAAAGACTCCTGAGCCCCCTAAGTAAAGCTGCCTTGAGTTTCACGAAGGAAGAAAATCGGTATAAATAAAGGGGTGAATGAACCAAACTGCAATGAAAGCAAAACCATCTGAAGTAGACATGAAGAGGCATGTTAACTATAAAAACCTTGCTGAACCTGCTTCAAAGGACCTAGCTCCTGCTCCTGGTGGGATGGACCCCATAAGGCAATTGATTCCATGAGTTAGGGGCCACCACTGAGAAATCCCTTTCCACAGTGGCCACCAAACTGGTACTCCCATCTCCTCTCAGAAGATTACCTGTCCGGAGTGTTAAAAAAGCTAGAAGGGCTGCACAAGAGATGGTACCCCTTTTAGTATAATTTTATTCTCCAGTTAATAGTTGTTGTTTTTTGCATAGCTTTGTGGCTCAGCAGCAGCGGCATGCAGAAGGGTCCCAGGTTCAGTCCCCAGCATCACCCGTTAAAAGGACCAGGAAATAGGTGACGTAAAAGACCTCCGCCTGAGACTTTTTGGAGCCACTGCCAGTAGGAGTAGACAACACTGATCTTGATTGGTGGTCTGATTCAGAATAAGGCAGTTCCATGTGTGATCGTGGGGTGTGTGTGTGTGTGAGAGGGCACTAAGCCTCCAGCCCAAACTACCAGGTCTTATTCGCCCACCCTTCTGGCTACTGAGATGGCCCCAAGCATCATCCACGGCCTTTTGGGTGTATCTCTGCAACCAAAAGGGCTGGCAGCGTGCTTTAAAATGAAAGCAAACCTTCTCAAGAAGCTGAATTTTGTACCCAGTATCAACTTTCTGGTACCCTTGCAGTCTCATGGCATAGAACACAACAACCCTGCCCATGAGATGAGAAAAAGAAAACAAGTGTTTTTGACCTACAGACAGTGCTGTTCTTTTCGCTCTGAGTTAGCACAGGAGCTCCGCTGGGAGGCACCCCAGCGGCAGATGTCACAGGTATCCCTGCCCTTTCAGTGGACAGGCCAGAAGTGCATTTTAGCCACATTTTGGGCTGTGAAAGAAGCAGGACACTACTTCATATGGCCTGACAGTTGCTTGTGCTTTAGCTCCCTAGAATGGCCGCCATCTGCCATCGCAGTACTTGTGGCAGCTCCTTCAATCAAGAGCCTGACAACCCGGCCAGATATAATTCCTGCGGCCAGGGCTTCATGTTTTCCCAACCATTAAATTATAGTGGATGAGCCTCCCACAATTTACGACTTGTCTCTTTGATGCAATATATGTTTCCCATTAAATAGCAACACACACTCCGCCTGCTGCTTGAAACCCTGACCAGTTTCATCATTATTGCTGTTATTAAACACTTTGGCTGTGTCCCAGTGCTGGCCAGGATCTTGCCACCGTGGTTATTGTACAAACATACAAGGTTGCTTTTAACTCTTATACTATGGACTCTGCCTAACACTTTCTAACTGATTTTTTTCTTGTTGAAAACCTTCATTCAAATATTCACCTTTTAAACTTCAGTTCAATGCAGTTTTACCTGGGCGGCTGCAGCTTTCACTTTCTGGAAGCGATCACATGGGTAATCCTATCTAGGGATCCCCCTGGCCACTAGCAGGGGAAGCATTGCCAGCTCCAGGCTGGGAAATTCCTGGAGATTTAGGGGTGGAGCCTCGGGAGGAGAGGGACCTCAGTGGGGTAGAATGCCACAGAGTCCATCCTCCAAAGCAACCATTTTCTCCAGGGGAGCTGATCTCTGTAGTCTGGAGATGAGCTGTAGTTTTGGGAGATCCCCAGGCCACATCTGGAGGCTGGCATCCCTAAATTCTTATCCAATCATGGAGCAAGGCATGAATTAAATCATATTGTAGTGCTAGGTAGTCAATCAGGTTTGGCTATGTGATGATGTCACTGAGGGCAAATGAAGTCAACTCCAAGTGAGAACAAATCAGAGTGATGTATATAAATGATCCTTGTCCAAAGGAAACAGATTTTTCAACACTGCCAGAAATGCCTATGAAAAGCCAAGTGGCTTCATATAACTTTGCTAAGCACTCATCAGGGGAGAGTTCCAATTAAATTTGGGCTTCTGTAATGGCTTACTCTGGGATGTATTGCCAACAATCTTCAAACCTTCGTTTTGGTGACTTTGGCCTCTATTTCTGTGGCCTGTGATCAGCCAGACCCTTGCCAAATGTGCAAGCAGAGGAACAACCCCACCTCTAACGTAGCTCCTTCCTGCTCCCAAGACTTCCTTTCCTTTCCTTCTGCGGAAGCACCCCCACATTAGAAACATCTCTGCTGTACCCCCGGCTAACCAGGCAGTTGTTTGCTGACTTCACTTTAATGTATCACCTGGCTCCACACTTGGGAAAACAAAAATGCTTTCTTCTCGTCACCGGAAGTGATGTCAGACGTCGCTGACGTTGGGGGCGTGGCCGAGCTAGCCTGTCTTGGGCTATGTGCAGAGGAACAACCCCACCGCTAACGTAGCTCCTCCCTGCTCCCAAGACTTCCTTTCATTTCCTTCTGCGGAAGCACCCCCACATTAGAAACCTCTCTGCTGGACCCCCCGGCCAACCAGGCAGTTGTTTGCTGACTTCACCTTAATGCATCACCTGGCTCCAAACTTGGGAAAACAGAAATGCTTTCTTCTCCTCTATTACCCCAGATCCTGAGTCAGATCTGCCTTAGCCCCCCAAAACATGCTCAATAATTGCATCTACCATCACTTTGTCCCATCATTTTGTACCCTTTAAATCAAATCTAGGCAACTCTGTTCTCCTTACTTCATTTGTGAAGTTTGAAATTTGAATTGAATACAAAGGGTGTGCTCACATGTGTATCTAAGAACTAAAAGTTTTCAAACTTGTGTTTTGATGTTCCTCAGTGAAAAGACTGATAGCTGCTCCAAGCCTGACAGAGGCGCAGTGCCCGTAAGAAATTTAAGCCAGCTTGCCCAGTGCTACAAATCCCTCTGCATGGGACATTCTTGGTAGACACAGAGTGTCACTAAGGCCTAACAGACTTGGCCAATATCCTGGCTGAACTGAGTGTGCACCTTAGAACACTCCCCGGAATCCTCTGCCACGCACAGGAGTTCCATGGCAGATAAGCAGATGTGGAATTGGTTCCCTTAAGCCTGAAATGGTTTCCCAGTTCTAGAACTGAAATTACCGTATTTCACAACAGTTCGTTTTCATCCCGACCACCTAAAAAGCAGACAGCGCTGACTGCATTATTAGAAAATCCCATCAAATCATGATAAACATCCTGTTCAAAACAGTGGGGAAGAAATGCCCACATGAAAGTAGACTGCGCAAGAAAATCTCCCTTCTGGCACAGCAGGCTTTGCTGGCTTAAGCCCTTTGACTGATAGTCTTTCTCAGCCTCCCCACATGAGATGTAGCATAGGCTGAAAGGCATCGGAGCCAAAACTCATTTAAAAGAAAAACAAATATCAAAGTAGAAGTATGTGATGAAAAGTTTGGGAGATTTACTTCTCAGATCTGCCGTGCTGGAAGAAACTTAGAACAGTGTTATAAGCATTTAGTCAAATGTAATAAAAATGGTTTAGAATGGAGTATGGCTCTCTTCGTCCTCTTGGCAAGAGAGGAGGCAGCTATATTTGGGGCCAGCCCATCCACCAGGTGCACCTAGGCAATTAGGCGCTAGAGGTGAAGGGTGTCACTGCCTCACCCACCCTAGCCTAGGGTGAGCATAATTCTTTGGCTGGCCCTGACTGTGTCCTTTGCTCGAATGGCAGTAGTGGGATCAAAAATTTCGAGCGGCACCCTTGAACACAAACAAAAAAAATCAGTACTTGAAATGTTTTGTACATGCATATTCTTGCGATACTGTTCCATGTCTTCCCTTGCTCACTAATGCTCAATCCACCATACCCACGCACCCCAAAAGTTCAACTTGCAAAGGTCATGATTTCCTTTGGTTGTTTTGTGAAATTTCCAATACATTCTGTGTAGTTTCTAGGTCCAGTACAAAGGGCTGGCATTGTCCTTTTCAAAGCCTTCAGTAGTCCTGGCCCATATGAATATATATATTCATATATATATTTATAGTCCACCTTTCTCACTGGAACTCAAGATGGATTGCAAGTACAATACAACTATTTAGTCAAGCTGATTTCACTATGATAACATTTTTTTATTTTTTCATGTGTGTGCGTGCCCATGTCTGGGAGTCATGGCGACCTCTGGTGATTCCTACTGGGGCACGGAGGATGATTTTATTTGTTTATTTATTTGGTTCAATTTCTATCCTGCCTTTCCCATGAATGGGCTCAGGGCAGGTTACAACATTGGTTAAAGAACGATAAAATCTGACTTAAAAACTATAAAATCTTCACCCCTAAAACGATGGCATTCAAACTACTTCAAGTTCAGACAAACGGGCTGATAGGCTGCCTCTGGCCTCCAGGCCCTGGTATTCCTTGGAGGTCTCCCATCCAAGTACTTGCCAGGGTCAGCCCTGCTTAGCTTCCGAGATCTGACAAGATCAGGCTTGCCTGGGCTGTCCAGGTCACTATTTGCTAACATTTGAATGACAACAACACTTGAATAAAACAGCAGAAATTCCAAGTAAAACAAAGCAATTCAGTCAATCAGTCAACAGATTACAAAGCACTAACAGCAGCAAAGATTCCTAGTGAAATAACATAACGCAGTGGAGCTGGAATTGGAGAAATGGAAGAGGGGGAAAAAACAAATTATCCCTAATCCTAAACTGATCCATTATTCCCTCTACAAGCATGCCCTCCCAAACAATTGTGTGTGAGCCTTCCTAATAGCCTCAGGCAGACCATTCCATTCTCGGGGCGCCACCACAGAGAATGGGGGTGAATGGACAGTTTACCAATTTTACCTGTTTGCAGGGTGACACCTTCAGAAGGCTTTGCTCTGGGGAGGGAAGCTGTCTTTGTTGAACATAGAAGGAGAGGTGGTACCTCAGGTATGTGTGTCCAGTGCCATTCAGGGTTTTGCAGGTAATCGCTAGAACCTTGAACTGAGCCCAGTACCTGACTGGTAAACGATGGAGTGTCTGCAGAATAGGAGTGATATATGCAGATTCTGCTTAGCACCTGTTCTGTACTGATTGGAGTTTCTGAGTCGTTTTTAAGGGCAGACCACATAGAGTACGTTACAGTAGTCCAGCCTCGAATGAACCATAGCATGGATCCATGTGGCCAAGCCAGCCGAATCAAAGTAGTGCAAGCCATTTTTCAAGCTGAACAGGTTTGGTAGAATGCCTAGTTTGCAGCCATGTCAGCTTGCCTCTCCAGCTATAAAGCTGGATCCAGACTCACCCCAAGGCTCTTAATGGAGCCAGGGAGAGACAATTGGACCCCAGCGAATATGGGAATCCTTACCTCCTTTAGGGCTTCAGCCTTCTCAATCAGCACCTTCATCCTCTCAGGATTCAGTTTCAGCTTGTTTTACCTTAGCTATTCAACTACAGGAGTCAGGCATTTGTTCGGGGACTCAGAGGCATCAAACTCATTTGCTGCAAGGGCCAGATCTGACATAAATGTGACTTTGTTGGGCTGGGCCATGGGTGCCATAAAATATAATGTCACGTACCAGGGATATAAGATTTATAAAGGACAGCTCTGAGTTGGTATCCCCTCTCTACGAGGCCTCATGGGCTAGGAGAGGTGCAGCGGAAAACCCACAGGGGTGGACTGAGGAGCTCCTGTGCTGCCTGGAGCAGGGGGGAGGGGGGCAAACCCCTCCCCAGCCTGCTCTCGCCGCCAATGCTGTGAGCCCGGGCCCTAGGGTCAAAATGTGAAGCGGCTGGGCATTGCAACCGCCCCTCTGCCTCCGAGCCACCATGGAAGGGGACTGGGAAGACACGTTGAACTAACTGCCGCCTGCTTTCTTCTAGAGGGCATTTGGTGGTTGTACTTTCTTATCTGAGATCTTGTCCTGTTTAGATGCACTGCTAATTTACTTCAAATACGAGAATACATTCTGTTGACCTGCTTGTCTTTCATTTCCAAGTGCAACCTGCTCAAGACATTACAATTACATATGAACAATATAAGGGTGGGGTTTCCCCTCCCCTTCTGGTGGGAGGAGTCCACAGTTCTATGTGGAAGAAGAATAGTCTGTGAACAATCCCATAGAGTCAGCTAGGGAGTGGCTCCACGTACTACCGTACCCAAAGTCACTTGGATGCAGAAGTAATTTCCAAAGAGGAACTGTAACCAGAGCATGGGACATGCATGTCTTCCTATCATTCTTTAGGGTTGCCAGCTCTGGGTTGGGAAATACTCGGTGATTTTGGGGGTGGAGCCTAGGTAGGGCAGGGCTTGAGGAGGGGAGGGACCTCAGCAAGGGTTTAAGGCCATAGAGTCCATCCGCCAAAGCAGCCATTTTCTCCAGGGGAACTGATCTTCACTGTCTGGTGACCTATTGTAACAGTGTGAAATCTCCAGGTGCCACCTGGAGGTTGGCAATCCTATGATCTGCACCATATGATCAAACTGTTCTTTTTTTTTAAACAGAGCAAATTCGGAATTCATAGACCTATTGTAACAGTGGGAAATCTCCAGGTGCCACCTGGAGGTTGGCAATCCTATCATCTGCACCATATGATCAAACTGTTCTTTTTTTAACAGAGCAAGTTCGGAATTCATAGAATCATTGAGTTGGAAGGGGCCTCCAGGGTCATCTACTCCAACCCCCTTTACAGTCCAATTCTCCTTTATATAAGAAAAACCATCCCCAAGGTCAGAGGGCCTACTGCACTCCCTCTCTCTCCTTCCTGAGAACATCTAACACAAACAAGCGATGTGATGTCATCACAGGGCACACCCCACCTCCTCATTGGCCACGGATGGGAGGCAACGGCGGGAGGATGCAGTGACATCATGTCATGCATTATCTGCGTCAGTCATGACAAGGAAGCGTGAGAGAACAGCACAGAGTGGCGGCAGCTCTCATAGCCCCCCTCAACACATGCCCGTTGCGTATCTTCTCCAGCCAGTTTACACAACACTGAACTGAAAGGGGCATCAGTGGGGCCGGCTGCAGTCCAGGCATGAGCCGTGCCATAAACCACCCAGCTAGAAACACTGACCGCCCCACTGCAGATGGCCTGGGTTCCCCTCGGAACACTGCGGCCCCAAAACCACACAGGAGGGAAGTAACTTCGTGGGTGGCATAATTGTCCTCCCCTCCAGCCATAACAGGGGGCTTTTAGCCCTCAAGAACTCGTAAATTCTAGCTGGATGCTAAAGATTGCTTTGGTTTGCTAACAGGGGTTTTGGAAGGCAGCTGGCAGAACTCCAGGGCCTATCATCTCGCCTCTGTTGCTGCCCAGGACACTTATAGTCAAAGTTCCCTCTAAGCTATGGAGCCCAGTGAGCAAAGATTCTACTTTGTGAGCTATTGGCATTAAAGTTGTGAGCAGGAGATTTGGCTGCTGCATAAATTAGTTTGTTCTGGAGCCATCCTTCCTGAGCTAAGACAAAAATGTGTGAGCCAGAGGCTAAAAAACTGTGAGCTAGCTCACCCTAACTCAGCTTAGAGGGAACACTGCTTATAGTGGCAAATGAAATACAGCTGTTGGAAGGAAAAGGCAGGTGACATGTAATGGCTTGGGGGCTGGTTCTTACCTTACTGTCACCCGGGGGGGAGCCACTGGAAAAGTTCCTTCATGGTGGCAGCTCTGTGAATGTACGAAGCAGTCATATATTGGGCCAGAACATTGGTCTGTCTAGGTCACTGTTGTCTATTCTGACTTCAGAGATCAGTCCTCCTGGAGGAAATGGCTCCCCTGTTGGGTGGATTCTACAGCCTCAAACACCACTGAGGTCCCTTCCCTCCCCAAAACCTGCCTTTCCAACACTCCACTCCAAAATCTCCAAGAATTTCTCAACCCAGAGTTGCCAGACCTAACATGCAGCGATTCTCCTCCGTGCCTTTTATCTGGAGAGGCCAGGAATTGAACCTGGGACCTCCTGCGTGCAAAGCAGATGGTCTACCAGTGAACCACAGTCCCTCTCCAGCAGCCAAACCCTGTGAGAGCCAATCACAATATGGACCCCCCACCCTTGTCTAGTGTCTTTGGATGCTAACACTCCAGACAATCCTGGCAGCAGGTTTCCCATAGGTGGCAGCTTTATTGTACTGCCAACCAACCTCCTTCAGTGATACACTACAGTCATTAAAACAAGTCGTAGCATTTGGATGCGTTTGGATCACAGAATCCTGTCAGCACCCAGGATCTAGTCTCAACGGCTACATGAGAAAAAGGCCACTCTTTCAGTGACAATATACATCTTCCCGCAGTAAGGCAAAAGGTAAGGAGCTCTTCTGTTGAATGGCCTGGTTGGTACCATAGCCAACAGGGTAGCAGTTAATTTAGGGATGCCAGTCCCCAGGTTCCAGTAGGGGTTCCCCCGAATTTTAGGGCTCTCCCCGGATGCCCACCAGCAAGCAGGTGGCGGGACCCCGGCCCCAACAGTCCTCTGTAGCCCCACTTGAAAAAGCGGGTGCCATGCATACCTGCACTGTGAGAGGCAAATCCACTGCTTGCAAGGCAGGAGCGCCCAGTGCCTGCTCTTTCCGAGTGGGGGCAACCAGCTCCTGCCTTGCAAGGGCGATTTTGCCTCTTGCAATGCAGGAGTGCTTGACTCTCGCTTCCCTCCCCCACCATTTAAAGGGACGGTTTCCTTTAAATGGTAGGGGGAAAGTGGGATTCGTGATGACATCATGCAGAGTGATGTCATCACGCTGGGGACAGCCACACCCCCTCCTGGAATGCCCCCTAATCCCACCCCCACTGGGGAGAAGATAATCTTTAACTCTTTTATACCGTCAGCATATAGTTGGCTGCAGGTACAACTGGAGCCACTACAAAACAGAAGTTGCTATGTGGGGGCCCCCATGAAGGGCTGCCGGCTTCCACCTGCAGCTCAGAGATCTCCCGGAATCAGAACTGATCTCCAGGCTACAAAAATCAATTCACCTGGAGAAAACGGCTGCTTTGGAGGATGGATTCTATTTCTATGGCATTATATTCAGCTGAGGTCCCTCCCCTCCCTGAACCCTGCCTTCCCCAGGCCCAAATCACCAGGAATTTCCCAATCTGGAGTTGGCTGCCAGTTTTGTTTAGTGCTGCCAGTTTGGTGTAGTGGTTAGGAGCGCAGACTCTAATCTGGGAGAACCGGGTTTGATTCCCCACTCCTCCGCATGCAGCTGCAGGTGTGACCTTGGGTCTGTCACAAATTCTTTCAGAGCTGTTCTCTCAGGAGCAGTCCTCAAAAGAGCTCTCTCAGCCCCACCTACCTCACAGGGCGTCTGTTGTGGGGAGGGGAAGGGAAAGGAGATTGTAAGCTGCTCTGAGACTCCTCCAGGTAGTGAAGGGCGGGGTATAAATCCAATCTCTCCTCTAGGCTGCAGCTGCAAGGGAGCATTTCCTGCAGCTTTGATGTGGTGGCCTAAATGTGCCCCGGCCTAGGGATGCCAGCCTCCAGGTGGGACATGGGGATCCCTTGGAATTACAGCTTCTCTCTAGACTACAGAGATCAGTTCTGTAGTGTATTCCAAAGCTGCCATGGAATGCAGAATGTATGTGAAACATCTCATTGAAAAGCAATGTTAAGCTTCATCCTGGGCTAGGATCTAGGTAAATACATCCAATAGTATTGCTGGCCCAGGAAGTAACAAGCCAATCACTTTCAAGCAAGCTCCCTGAGCGGGAACGTCCGTAATTGGTCCTTATATGAACAACCGTATTGGTTGGTATTTGTACAGTGGGTGTGGCTACGTTAGCCGGGAATGTTTAAAAGCAGGACAGCTGCAATGTAAAGGCTGTTCTGGCTATCAGATGTTGATCCGTGTTGGAGTTGTGTTCGAGTTGAAGAATAAAGTTGTGTTCTTGCTGAATCACTCTCCGACTGCTTTGTTAAGAGAGCGACTTAACAGGAAAGATGGAGGGTGTGAGAAGAGGGCTTGAGGAGTGAGAAGAGAGGAAGGTAGGGAGCACTTAGGAACTCTGTACCAAGCCCCCCCCCCCAAAGGAACAGCCCCCCCCCCCATATGTTTAGAATGAATGTTGTGGGTTTTCTCAACTCTGCCCTCATTATCACTTAGTTGTGGGTGACCTTATTGAAGGACTCCTGACAAATCCTGGGGCCTCCCTTTACATCAGTGGTTTTCAAAGAGGCCTTTAACATGCACTATTAAATACATCCACATGTGCACTTGCGTATTACGGAGCAGACACTTCAGCGCCTGACGGAGCACCCATTCCACAAGGCAAACACAAACAAGGGCTCTGTGTACAGAGTGCCAAATGTTGGAAAGCATCTATTTAAAAGGCTTGTGGTGAACCGGGAAAAACAAGCTGCCGGAACACGAGATCAGAAAATGGCTCTCATTCTGTGGGTAATATTTTCCAGGCAACCAGAACCTCACCGAGAGATTTCTCTCTTGTGTGCCTCCTTGTCATCCTTTATCATGAAGCTGGAGCAGAAAGGCGGGGGGTGGGGGTGGGTGGAAGCCGGCTGGTTCTAAGGACTTGGCAATGATACTTGGACGAAGGTTACTATTATTATATTCAGATGTCGGTTATGATCATGTTTATGATTAGACTTGGAAAATGGGACTTGGGTTAACACGCGCCCAAGTCACTTGTTTAGTTGCCAGATCCAACTGGATTGCTAGCTGCGGTGTCCCTTACATTTTGGAATGGTTCCGTCTTCACTGTTCTGTCTAATCGATAGATCTCCCCCCCCCACATCAAATGCGACTGTGAAAACTAGGCCCCTGACTTCTACTCTGTGTGTTTTCTCAAGTGACACTAGGTTGCATCCAACCAGAGGCTTGTGGATTTTCTCTATTTTCCTCTTCACTTTCTCCCCCCCAGCAGCCATTTATGACAAAGTTATGGAGATACGGGATCCACTTGAGATAATAATGGCCAAACAGGGAGGCAGTTGTGAAGGGGGGGAAGGTGGTGAAATCTCTGTCGTCTTCCACTTCCATCAGCAGAAGAGTCACTTCCGTTGACACATCTATGGATCCAACCCACTAAATGCATATTCTAGTCAGGGATGCATCTCATGCCAATACAGTTATGAGCCCTTTAAAAATACATGTGCTTCTAAAAGCCAGCTCTCTTGTGACTGCCACAAATTCATAGCCAATCTGGGAACATTATCCCACCCGCTTCAATAGGTATCTCCTCTCCTATCTCCCTGAGTGTTTAAAGACATGCATCTCCTTTTCATAGGTTACAGAATAATTTATTTCTTGTCGTACTTTTGGTTGGTTTGGTTTTTGTCCCCTGTACGTAGCTTTTAATTTGTCTTTGCAGTGCTTTTTAGGGTCTATTGCTGCTGTTTATTTACCTATTGCTTTTGTGTGTGTGTGTGGAAAGTGCTGTCAAGTTGCAGCTGTGTGGTGTATTCAATTCAATGTAAAATGTATGTGAAATCACTCATTAGAACACCATGCAAAGCTTCGTCCTGGGCAAGGATCCTAATTCCTCAATTCCTATTGGTAGCCCAGGAAGAGCCGACCAATCACCTAACATCCAGTTCACTGAGAGGGAACATCTGTGATTGGACTTTATCTTTACAATCCTATTGGTTGTTATGTAGAGTAGGGCGTGGCTACATTAGCCCGGGAGAGTTTAAAAGGAGCTCAGCTGCAATACAAAAAGTGTTCTGGTTGTTCTGTTCTGGTTGTGTTAAGCATTGCTCATTAAAGCTGAATCACTGGCTGAAATCACTCTTGTTAAGTAGCTGACTTAACAAGCTGACTTATGGTCACTCCAGCAAGGGCCTTTCAAGACAAGTAAGAAGCAGAGGTGGTTTGCCAGTGCCTTCTTCTGCAAAGTCCCTTCCAAGTCCTGACCCCGCTTAACTTCCGAGATCTGATGAGATCTGGTTATACCACGCTGTCCCCCTGCATTGGTTTTCTAGTAGGTCCTTTAACTGTTTATATATTATTATTTCACTGTTGGTGTTAACTTTATTATTGGAGGCTGCCTAAGAAGCAGTATCCTAAGAGGGAGCGTATATATATTTTTCATGATTTAGTAACAATAATTTACCTTAGCAAACATAGGGGCAGTAAACATAACTGCCGCACACAATATGAAGTGGCTCTGAGAGAACTGAAGAGCAGGAGGTTATCATGGAATAATGGAAAAGAGGCTGGATACGGCAGTTGATAATGGGAAAAGTAGAGGAGAGATGCGGGGTTTTCAAACTTTCTGCGCTCACTAAACAGTTTCCACAGTGACTTACATGTCACAGAACCCCTTCATATCAGAGAGCCAGCGTGGTGTAGTGGGTAAGAGTGGTGGACTCTGAACTGGAGAACCAGCTTTGATTCCCCACTCCTCCCTATGAAGCCAGCTGGGCGACCTTGGGTCTATCACAGTTGTCTCAGAGCTCTCTCAGCCCCACCTACCTCACAGGCAATGTTCCCTCTAAGCTGTGGAGTCTTGTGAGCAAAAATTCTACTTTGTGAGCAACTGGCATTAAAGTTGTGAGCGAGCAATTTGGCTACTGTATAAATTAGTTTGCTCTGGAGTCCTCCTTCCTGAGCGAAGACAAAAACGTGTGAGCCGGAGGCTAAAAAACTGTGAGCTAGCTCACATTAACTCAGCTTAGAGGGAACACTGCTCACAGGGTGTTGCTTGTGGGGAGAGGAAGGGAAGACTATTGTAAGCCGCTTGGAGACACCTTCGGGTAGTGAAAGGTGGGGTATAAAAACAACCCTTCTATTATAAAGGATTGTGGGACATATTCTAAGGCAACAGTCCCCAATCTCATTGAGTCTGAGGGCACTTTTGAAATTGTAAGAGCAGGAGTGGGTGCCACCACAAAATGGCAGCCATGGAGAACTGTGACCAATCACACAGAGACACAAAAGGTGCCCATGGGTACCACAATGGAATCACTGTTCTGAGGTGAACTCTTGGCTTGTGTGGGGTCCTGGTCAGGCTAGTTGGGCCTGTCGATCATTCTGTATGGAGTGAAAATATGTTCCAGCACACTCTCGGCCTCCTACACGGCTGTGCCTCACCACAGAAGATCAGCTGAGCTGGACTTGTTCTCTGTTCCTGATCTTCTCTTCGATAAGCTTTGAGGGATCCTGGTGAGAACGGAAATAGATGAGAAACTGGTCAGGTAAGGTAACCACAGGGCACAGAGAGAGACTAATAAATGTCCCAGACAGACTTCACTGGAGGGGGGGGGATGTGCCATGTGGTAATTGGACTTAATGACAAAGATGACAATTACGGAGTTGACTCACTTAAAAGATCTGGGACAAATCCCATTTCGGAGAGGCTTTTCTATTATAAATGACATGCCTCACATATTGTCTGTTTAATTAGCGAAGAGAAATTTGAGGATGCGCGATAAGAGTCTCTTGGCAAGCTGCGGAGTGACTGTGCTCTGACTGTATGTGCGCGCGCTTGTGTGTAAATTGAGTATTAGCAAGCACGGAAAGAAAACGGCTTTGACTTTGCTTCGCTCCCCATATCTTTCTGAGCCTTTCAGTTTTTCGTTCAGATGTTGCTTTCCAGCCACACATGTTCATCTCGTGGCTGCCAGAGTACACAGTGAAGGATCTTGTAATTGTACTGGTGAAACAGTGATTCAATACACTAGAAAAACAGTCCACTGATAAATGTACATTCCCCTTTCCATGAATTGTTGCAACAGCCATTTTCCAAAATACTTTCTTCCACTGCACAACCACCACACATGAGAGAGAAAAAAAAATCGCCTTCAAGACCTGCAAGGCAGCAGCACCTTTGTTATTAGTTTTATGAGTCTGAAACCATTCCTGCGGCATGAAATGCCATCTTGAAACGGTTTTCTCTGATACTGAAACCTACTAGGAATAAAGAACCCCTAAAAAATTAAGTGCCAAAAAACGCTGTATTGTAAATCTTTGCTTCGACTCGCTACATGCGGTTTACGCCAACTCGCATATGGAACGAATAAAATATAATACATTTTAGACAATAGTCTTTTTGTTTTTCTTATGTTTATAAGTCACTTTTCCTATAACAATATTTTGCTCAATTATCGCAGCCCCCCAAATGCTGCATCTTACATACGGTTGCCAGCCCCCCCCCCCGGCCACCGACAGGGGGCGGGGGGATAGGTCTGCCAGATCCAGGCTGGAAAACTCCTGGAGACTTCAGGGTGGAGTCTGGGGAGGACAGGGACCTCAGTGGGGTACAACGCCATAGAGTCCACCCTCCAGAGCAGCCATTTTCTCCAGGGGAACTGATCTCTGTAGTCTGGAGAGGAGCTGTAATTCCAAGGGATCCCCAGGTCCCACCTGGAGGCTGGCATCCCAGAGGCTATTTTAAAAAAATTATATGGAAGTATAAAAGAACAACAATCCAGTAGCACCTTAAAGACTAACAAAATTTGTGGCAGGGTGTGAGCTTTCGTGAGTCACTGCTCACTTCTTCAGATACCACTATTATGTAATTTTTTTAAAATTCCTAATTGTAGGGGGGGCTGGATAGCAAGTGTGCGTGAAATATTGGCAGGATACATCCAACGAAGAAAGTGTTTCAGCTGAATGCAAGGCAGCAATGGGTTTCCACTTCAGAATACTGGTTTTTATACGGATTTTGTATTGTTGCGATGGCAGTTACGGTACTATGTGAACAGCAAACATGTTCTGAGATGTTTCTGCGCATCACAAGGAACTATTTATTCATGCACACACAAAATCTGGAAAGTCCAGAGCAAAGTTTAGACCACTATAAGTAACCAAGAACAAAACATATATTTTATTCCTCCTTGTCTTTTAAAAGCCTAGCTCCTCCTGTGTCCTCAATGAAGAGCAGTAACTGGGTATTCCTGAAAGCTATCTGTTTCTTGCTGACTCACGCTACAAAACTGATGACTCACACTGCTGCAAAATGCAGTAAGATACACATTGGTAGTGAAACCTCTGCCCTTATAGGAGCATGGAGGGTGTGAGTATACCTGGTCACCACACCGCATCTTCCTTGCTGTTGCCTTATGTATCATCTAGAGCAACCCGAATGGTGGAACCTTAATGCACCATGACCCACCGTGTCCCTGGTAGCAAGTGCTACTAGGCTTTCAGGTGCTGTCTTGAGATGCTATCAGGTTTTAGTGGGGCCTCTTGCCTTCTGCAATGCTCTAAAGGATGGTGCTTCCAAATCATTGCAAGATAAATATGGACAAACACGACCCAATCAGAAATAGGGTTGCCAAGTCTACTTACCTTGATGGCGGGGGAGCCTCGCCGGGCTCTGGGAGCTCTCTGGCGATGTGTGCGTGTGTGCGCTTTGTGCGCATGCACCGCCAGCACGTCACAGAAAGTGACGCGCCAAGTCACAGAAAGTGACACGCTACGTCACTCATGTTGGGGGCGTGGCCCTGATTGTCGGAGGGGGTTTCCCTCCGACGATCGGGGCCACGCCCCCAACGTGAGCAATGTGGTTGCGGCATGCGGCGGCAGAAATCGGGCCTCCAAAGCGGGGGTTTACTCGCCCCCCCCACCCCCACTTGGCAGCCCTAATCAGAAAATAATTAATACATAGGAAGCTTTTTCTTTGCAAGTCTTGGTGACTGCTTGATTTGTGGGTCAGACTCTCACGACTGTTGGCTTCCAAACCATTGTCACTGCGCCTTGGAAATTGCCTGCATCCTTATAAGTTTTGAAATTGTCCTCTAAGAACAATGTGTACATATTATGGTAATAAAATGCACATTACACATTGGATTAAATCTAAAATGTTTCTGTTGGAGCCCTATAACAGCCCAGACTAGCCTGATCTTGTCAGAGCTTGGAAGCTAAGCAGGATCAGCGCTGGCTGGGAAATCACCAAGGAAGACAATGGAGGAAGACAATGGTAAACCACCTCTGCTCGTCTCTTGCCTTGAAAACCCCATTAGGTGGAACTTTACAAGGATGCCACGTGTCGGACATGACTCAACAGCACACTTTACCTATAGGTGTTTCCACACTGGGTCCATTCTCCACAATCAAGTCACTGCTGCTTCCAACATTAGCAGATGGAGGGCAGAGGAAGGACTGTGGCTCAGAAGAGCATCTACTTTGCATGCAGAAGGTCCCAGGTATAACCCCTGCCATCTCCATTTAAAGGACCAGGCAGTAGGCACGGAATTGTGACTTTGCCTGTGTCCTGGCTTGCAGGCTCTGAGTATCAGGTGGCAGAAGTCAGACAAGGCAGGGTCATTTAGTCCAGGGTCAGGAGTCTAAAAATCAGACAAGGCAAAGTCATTCAGTCCAAGGTCAGGGGTCCAGGAGTCAGGCAAGGCTGAGTCAGTGGCTTAGCATCTATCATACTTGTTGCATCCATGGCTAAAAGCCTCTCTTAGGCCCCGTTCACACACCGAATTTGCCGCGGGAGAGCCACGAATGCTGGGCGGATTTTCAGGGCGCGATCACACCACAACATCTGGCAAGTGTAGCGCACCCATGGCCAACCCGTGGCGTGCCGCCGAAGCTGCACAGTTAAAAAGTATCTCAACAAATGTACTAGCAAATGGTTTGCCACGGGCTGCCGACGGAATCGTTCCATGTGATCGTGCCGGTGCATGGCTTTCCCCCGTCTGTCCTCCTTGACGCGCATGCGCTGATGGACAAAACCGCGGTGTGCCGCTGTCGCGTCTGATTGCATTCTGAGGGGTCTAATTGCGCTGACGCAAAGAGCCATGCCTCCCCCCCGCGTTATCTGGCCCGTGTTACTGGGGCCTTAGATGGTCTTTTATAGCCCCATGCCTAAGAGTCATGCTTGCAGCTAGCTGCTCAGAAGCAATCCTGCAACTACTCAATTTTGTTATCAGCAAGCAGCTGGAGTCAGCACAGGAGGTGTGCACTTTGCCATCTTGTCTGTAGTTCTGTTCTCTGCCTCCATCTGTAGCAATGTGAGGGTGTGGGTGGTACTGCTGAATCAGGGCTGGAGGGTGTTGGTAGCTCTGCACCAGCTGTTGGCTGTGAATCCTGACAAGCCTGCAGCTCATTTTCCTGCTGGTCAGCTTCTATTAACTTAAGGCTGGCTACATGGAGCTCCTCTTCTCCTGAGGAGTCCTCGCTATCGCTGAGCCCTAGCTGACCCATGACAGCCTGATACCCTGGAGAGTTGCTGCCAGTCTGAGTAGACACTTCTGACCTTGATGGGCCAATGGTCTGATTGGCAGTTTCCTGTGTGTCCATCTGGAATTACAAGAGGATCCACACACCGGTGTTTACTGCATTTCTAAAACCATTCGCCCATTGGATTTCCCTTCCATTGAATGAGTTTCCATTATAATCATGAATCCACTTTATTCTCTGGTTACTTATATCGGTTGAAGTATACCTATGTGATATTTTTTGACAGATCTGTAAGCTGAATAAAAGCAATGATGGCTAGTGTATATAATTCCAACATTCACACTGAGAATCTGGTCCATTAGCACCTTAAGAAACCAACAAGATTTCTAGTGTATAAGCTTTCGAGATTCAAAGTTTCCTTTGTCAGATACAAAGCTGGAAAATCTCCATCCACTGCACACTGTCAACTGAGACCTCAGTGTGGGTCATCATAACATTGCATACATTCCCTAAATGTAATTGCAGATAAACAGAAGCAAATAAAGAAAATGAGGAGGGACAAATGGTTTTTTTAAAATTACTTTTCTATTTCTTTCCTTGTCAGCATCTATATTTTCAAGTGGCTTGGCACAATGCCCCCTCCAAGCTGTGGAGTCTTGTGAGCAAAGATTCTACTTTGTGAGCTACTGGCTTTAAAGTTGTGAGCGAGACATTTGGCTGCTGCATAAATTCGTTTGCTCTGGAGCCCTCTTTCCTGAGCTAAGACAAAAATGTGTGAGCCGGAGGCTTAAAAACTATGAGCCAGCTCACACTACTCAGCTTAAAGGGAACACTGGCTTTTGGTGGTCTTTGGAACTCTTCACAGGAAGATATTCGGCTTCCCTTCTTGTTGCAAAAGGGGAAGGTGAACTGGAATATTTGAATGGCCCAGCTAGACATGAGGCTCCAGATGTGAAGCTGCATTTGCAAATGGCAGCCATGCATCTAGGTTCCCCTTCCCCCTCCATAATAATGAGTACAATTTACCTCACATTGTGACACCCCATTTGCCAATGATGTGAAACAGGGGCTGGGAGATGCCTGTAACATCTACTTCAGCTCTGGGTTAAATAAGAATTAATGTGGTAAATTTTTCCTGCTTTGACATGTAATCAGCCGCAGACTAGCCCAGCATCCCTTGGGAGAATTGCAAACATTTCTACAGATCTCATTTATGTTTAGGCTACATTGTAAAAGCCAGGTGGGTTTCATGTTGTCTTGGCCCATGTTCAGCGCAGCTGGGAAGGGCTCTGGTGTATTTAAACTTGCGCGGGGGGGGGGATGCAATGGGGTGGGGGAAATCTCAGCTCTGCCCAATGTGTGGAAAGTGCCTTTTGCCTCCCGCTGAGTTGTTGCATTTCATAAAATTTCCTTCACGGAATTGTGAAGAGTTTTCATGCAACAGCTGGTCATGGGTGAGCCCTGGTATGCCTTTCACCTCAGGTTTTCTACCCCAGTCAAAATCGGAACAATCTGTTCTTGGAATCGGGTTTATTTATTTTATTCATTTATTTATGTCATTTAAATGTGCCTTTGTTGCCCCACAAAGTACCTGTGACTCTTCCAAGACTCACACATTTATTACCCTTTCGTACTGTGATGCAAACATTTGCTAGGGATGCCAACGTCCTGGAGGGGAAAAAACTCCTGTCCCTTTAATGGGAGGCTTAATGGGACATTAAGGTGCTGCGGTGGCTCAAGTGGTTAAGACGCTGAACTGCAGGCTGTGGAAGGTCGGTAGTTCAGCAGTTCGAGACCCGCATGACGGAGTGAGCTCCCGTCTCTAGTTCCAGCTCCTGCCAACCTAGCAGTTCGAAAGCAAGAAATTGCAAGTAGATAAATAGGTACCACTTCGGTGGGAAGGTAACAGCGTTCCGTGCGCCTTGGTGTTTAGTCATGCCGGCCACATGACCACGGAAACGTCTTCGGACAGCGCTGGCTCTTCGGCTTTGAAACGGAGATGAGCACCGCAACCCTAGAGTCGGACTCGACTGGCTTTCGAGCAAGGGAACCTTTACCTTTACCTAATGGGACATTATTTACCTCTGTGGTGTGAAAAGCTTCAGCTGCCCCTTTCCACACCTTAAGCCTCTGTTAAGGGCACAAGAGATGATTTCCCACCCCAGCCTACTTGACAACCTTAGCTTTTGTGAAATTCCTAATTCACCAGGATTATGATAGATCCTTTTTTGATGGAGAAAGACTCCATGCCTTTGTAGTGATGGGATTCAGAATCTAGAGATATTTTGTCATTGTTCAGTCGCACAGTCAAGTCCGACTCTTTGCGACCCCATGGACCACATCACGCCAGGCCCTCCTGTCTTCCGTCATGCTCCGAAGTCTGCTTAATTTCATGTTTGTTGCATCGATAACACTGTCTAACCATCTCACCCTTCTTCTTTTAACCTCATATTTAACAATGTTAAAGAGTGTTAAGTGTGCTCAGGAACTGGTAATCTGCCCTGGATCTCAGGAGCTAAGCAGGGTCAGTAGTGTACCTAGAAGGGTGACCACCAAGGAAGGCTCTTCTGCACACACACCTGCCCTGAGCTCACAGAACCTTTGCTAATCCTAGAACAAGGTTTAGAGATTGCTGTAGAAGGTATTTTAGTTGCTCTCCTTATTAAAATTGTTTCAAGCCATTCCTCATTCTGGTCTTTACCTGTGGATACAGATATATTACACCTTTAACAGTTGCCCAAGAGGCAGCAAGCAACTGGTGAACCTTTTGCCCATAACTGTATTTCCATGCTGGGGTGGGGTGGGAAATTCCTATTTGTTTGTTTACTTACGTCATTTATGTCCTACGTCATTTATGTCCTACCATTGTGGAAATAAATACAATGAGCTCTAGAAAAAGGCTCTGGGCGGGTGCCCTGGCCTTGGGCACTCAGTGTCAATTTGCTGTGGCGACCTCAGCAGGGTATAGTGACACCGCGTCCACCATTTTCTCCTGAGGAACTGATCTCTGCTACCTGAAGAACAGTTGTAATTTTGAGTGATCTCCAGCCCTCACCTGGAGATTGGCAACAATGGTTCCCCAGGAGGGAATTGCTGGTTTAGAGGGTGGAGTCAATGGCATTGTACCTGTCTGAGGTCCCACCCTCCTGAAACCTCACCCTCTCCCTTTCCATCCCTCAAATCTCCAGGAATTTCCCACCTGGAGTTGGCAACCCTATCTCCTTCCCAGCTACCTTTATTTCCCCCTCACTCTTCAGCTTTCCACCCCTCCCACCTGCAGCCTCTACTGTGCTCTGAAGACTGCTACGTCACATTGGCTGTCATACAGGGGCCATCTTAGCAGGATATAAGAACACAGAGTGATCTTCAGCCCTCACCTGGAGATTGGCAACAATAGTTTCTCCCAGCAGGCACTAAGGGGGAATGTATTTTACCTCAGAACAGCAACAGCAAACTGTTTAGAATGTTAGAGGCAAAGGCCAATGAGGCCGCATATGCAAACGACCTCTGTGTTCTGACTGGCTATGGTGGGGAGAGGAACAAAAAACTGTTTAGAATGTTGGAGACAGGACTCAGGCAATGCAGCCAGTGGATAGGGAGACCCTCTGAATGACAGATCAGGGAGCCAACTGATTTGGGAGCGCATTGGAATGTTCAGGGGAGTCCATGACCAAAACAGAATTATATATAAGGAGAGATGCTTCTAGGGTTGCCAGGTCCCCCTGGCCATCAGCAGGGGGTAGGGTTGCCATATCTAGGCTGGGACACTCCTGGAGATTTGGGCATGGACTATGGAGAGGACAGGGACCTCAGTGGGGAACAATGCCACAGAGTCCACCCTCCACAGCATCCATTTTCTTCAGGAGAACCACTCTGTATAATCTGGAGAAGAACCGTAATTCCAGGGCATCCCCAGGTCCCACCTGGAGGCTGGCACCCCTATCTAGTCACCATCATAATCCTTCCAATATGTCTGCTTTCAGCAAGAATTATTGCTATATTATTAGTTACACAAAATACTACGTTTCAAAGTGGAGGAACCAGTTGCATTTTTTTTTTTTTAGCCAACCTAATTCAGACTTTGCTGCTTGTTGCTTGCCATTTAAATCCCACGTGGGCCCTTTGATAGCTATTTTTCAGCTCCTGAAACATTGCTTACAAACAGCTGTTTCTGAGGGCATGAATGGCAGCAGTGGGAGAGTGAAAAACTGACAGGGTCTGCATTTAAACAGAATGACGCAACCATCCCAGTGATGGTTTTTACAGCATTTGTTACGAAAGGCCACACTGAAAAGGCTGGAGCTGCTAAGGGAGGGCTATATGGACGCACGGTCGTAGTTACTCCTCTCTTCCGCCATTCACTTTCTGCCACTGCAGTCTCTCTGCTGGAACCCAGCACATAAAACACAACGCTCAGCCTTGCTGTGGTTGAATCTGATCAGCGGCTTTTCCTCGCCTCGTTTTCATAGCATGCAATGTTAAGCATCACAGTTCACAAGGGACAGCCCAAAAATCGCGTTAAATTCCATGGCGCCTTCATAAAGGCTCCCCATGTGTTTTTTGAAATGTTTTTGTGTAATCTAAATTCACACATTTGTCAAACTGTTGATTCCCAGCTGCTAAATCTATTGAGCTAGTAATACTTTTACTAACCCTGCACAGCTTATTGCTAACTTGTTGGAAGGAAACAGACCTTAGCGTGATGCTCTGCTAGAGTGAAAGTTTTCTACAACTGCCAGCCAGCCACAAAATGCATGGTTCCAAAAAAGTTCAAACACTGAAGTCAGGCAAAAGGATCCGCCGCTGGCAGGGAACGGGCCTCTGGGCGGGGGTTTCCCCGCCTCCCAGGGGGACTTGGGAAGCCTATGCTGGAGACAACATGAGGGGAAGGCCTCAGCCTCTATGCCCTGTTGTTGGCCCTCCAGAGGAATTAACTGGCTCCTGTGTGAGACAGGATGCTGGACTGGATAGACCACTGGTCTGATCCAGCAGGCCTCTTCTTATGTTCTTGTGATCAGGTCAGGCTATGTCAGTTTGAACCTGGTTTTTCATAAGTATTTCTAGCAACATACATTCCAGCCACGTTATGAATTTGGGAGAAGTCCCTCTACGGTAAACGCAGATCCCAAAGGATTAGAGGAAGTGAATGGGACACTTTCACGTTTCTTCAAAATCTTAGAAGAGAGACTATTGGCTTTGGGTTTAGTAATGTTATATGAGGCTTCCTCAGTTATATGAGACAACTGTATACACAGCAGTGAAGAGACCAGGGTCTTCTGCTGGGTCTATATTTACCTAGAAGAGCCATGCAAACGGCACTCTGGAATGCGCTATTCCGTCTGGAGTCTTGTCCTTCCTGGCACCAGGCAAAGGGCAGTGCCCTCGAGTGAGCAAATTAGAAACCACCCCCGCTTTCACTGATAAAACCTGCAATGGCTGTGCTCTCTCTTTTTCTTTTATTAGTAGTAAAAATTAATACTCCAAGGAGAAGGCATAGTTTTATAACCAGCTGCACGGCCGCAATAAGCAAGACGGTGCAATTTTGCAAGAGTAATAAGGAGGGCCCTAACGATACGCTTTAAATAAAAGTGCGTTTTGGGAATGAAATGTACTGTGAATACCAGACCTGAAGCAGTCATTAATCTTTCGGTAAATAGCCGGCTCAGGTACGTAGATCTCACACATACAACGGAGTATCAGATTCCTCTTTATTAGCCCTGGCTCCTGACAAGTGTAAGTGGGTGCTCTCGTGTGTTTGTCTGACTTGTCAGATCACGGGGAGAGACGCAGAATGAATTCAGAATTGTTTCCCTCTGCAGTTCCATCACTGATAACCTTAAACCTTACAACATATAAGCTATTGCTTGCGTTGCCTTCTGCTGCTAGGCACTGAGCTAACAAGGGACTGCTGCTAGCGAGTAAGGCCACACTGAACGCAATGGGATCACCAACAAAATGTTTGGAGATATAACAAGCAATAGAAATGCATATGGAGAAATAGCCAGTTTTACGAAGTTCAAGATATGTTGCTGGTTTATGTGGCACAATATATTTTGCTTGGGTGAAAAATGCCTAAGGATAGCTCTAGTGTGGTGCATCTAAGCACCGAATCTCCATGTTGGTTGGAGCTTGTTAACGTAGAAAGTTCCCATGTACAAAGAGCTAGCACATGGTGAATATCCTCTTGGATTACAAATGTAAAAGGTAAAGGTTCCCTTGATCGAAAGCCAGTCGAGTCCGACTCTAGGGTTGCGGTGCTCATCTCCGTTTCAAAGCCGAAGAGCCAGCGCTGTCCGAAGATGTTTCCGTGGTCATGTGGCCGGCATGACTAAACCCCAAGGCGCACGGAACGCTGTTACCTTCCCACTGAAGTGGTACCTATTTATCTACTTGCAATTTCTTGCTTTCGAACTGCTAGGTTGGCAGGAGCTGGAACTAGAGATGGGAGCTCACTCCATCATGCGGCAACTCGGGTCTCGAACTGCTGAACTACTGACCTTCCACAGCCTGACCAGTGTTATGGACACATGGCTTTGGAGTAAAACCCTGTTCAGTTATGAGACTGGCTTGGTGATAAAGACCCCTCACCCGCAGGTCTGTTGCTCAGACTGGTGGCAGTAGAATTTTTTTTAAAAAAATGGCTGTTGGCCAACAGTGTGATGTCGCTTTGGGGGAAAACCCAGAAGTGATGACAGTCCTCTACAGGAAGTGACAGAAACTCTGAAGTGACATCACACTGTTGCCAATGGTGCCCCTCATGTCCCCTCTCCCAGTTTCCCTAGGGTTGCCACTCCAGCTTGGGAAATGCTAGGAGATTTGGGGGCAGTTCCTGAAGAGTGTGGTGCTTGCAGAGGGGTGGAAATTCAGCGGGGAAGTGATGCCATACTATCTGCCCTCTGAAACTGCCATTTCCTCCATGGGAACTATTCTCTGTAGGCTGCAGTTGTAATTACAGGAGAACTCCAGATTGTACCTTGAAGGTAGTAACTCCACTTGGAGGTCAATCCTGAGCAGAGCAGTGAAGTGACAGATAGGGCCTCCTGTCAAACTCGGCCCTCGTTTGCCATGTATTTTCCTCTGTCTGCTTCAGTATCTGTAACTCAATGCCGTAATTCGTGTTTGGCTGGGAATTGGGGGGGGGAGTGTGTGAGTCAGTGCTTGGAGCCACTTTGCTAGGCATTGCACGGGCTTGCAACTGCTTTCATGTGGGGCCTCCCTATTGTGGGAAGTATACTTGCTTGACCTTGGGTACCAGACACTGCTAGATAATGTGCCAGTTAGTTTGCAGGTGTTGGAGGAGGGCTGAAAGAGGCACTGTAGATTTTGGCAGGCTGAATGACTGGGTGTGATTGGATTGA
The DNA here is from genome assembly GCF_001447785.1 of Gekko japonicus. Lineage (NCBI taxonomy): Eukaryota > Metazoa > Chordata > Lepidosauria > Squamata > Gekkonidae > Gekko > Gekko japonicus. The sequence goes on from NW_015165921.1 coordinate 150,762, forward strand.
CGATTGGGGGGGATCTTTGAATCATGTATAATATGAGAACTGGCACCAAGAGAGTCAGTTCTGACACAGTAAAGTCTATGCTTGAAACCTCTTTATCTCTCAATAAACAAATCACTGCCAAGAGAGTGTTGTTGAGAGTGAGTCCTGTTCAAGACCTGACACCTCCACTTCTTCCCCAACTACATTGTTTCTTCTTCCCCAACTGCAGGGCAATGCCACATGACATGTAGAACTGCTAACCTCCAGGTGGGGCCTGGAGATCTCCCAGATTTTCATCTTATCTCCAGACTAGAGAGGTGAGTTCCCCTAGAGAAAATGACTGTTTTGGAGGGTGGGCTCCATAGTATTGTACCCCATTGAGATTCCTCCCCTCCCCAAATCCCACCCTCAACAGGATTTACCCCATACCTCCAGGAAATTCCCTACCCCTCAGTCCTACACACACAAGTTGGCCAGTTGGGTGTGTGCGTGTGAAAGAGAGACAGACACACAGACTGACAGACAGAATCATTCCTAAAACAACAATTGTTAAATATCTTTTGTTAGGATGAACCAAAATATTGCAGCTAACTTCCCCACAACTCTTCACCAGCTGGAGGTTCAGTGCAAAAAAAAGGGGGGGGATGTTTCGGGGTATGTTAGAGAAGATCCTATTCTAAACTACACTGGGTTAGGTAGTATTAGGTGCAAAACAGGATTCAGAACTGTACCAAAAGTTGGTGAGACAAAGAGTCCCTAAATGGCATTTTCCTTTGAGAATATAAGTGGGAGAAAGAAGGGGAGGGGGGCATGTACTCTGGTAAATTAAGACTTTCTCAGAGATCTTCTGTATCTTTTCCCCCTTTCTAGTTTCAGGAGGATTTAACTTCTCTCTCTCTCTTTTTAATGGACTCCATCCCATAGGTGGGGGGAAAAACACCCAATCCATGCTCGCAGTGATAGTTAAACCCCTCTTAACTGAATTACTGTAGGCTGCCAATGGTTAACTTTGTTTCTTTGGGGTTTCAGGATGATTGTTTCCATAAGGCTAGATCAATTTTACCTGGAAAGTGCGGGGGGGAAATTAAATCTTTCTTTTTCTTTCTTGCTCAGAGCAGGGTGTGTTGAACAGAGCAAATGGCAATGAAAACAAATTTAAATCCACTGATTGTTTTTGTTTGGGCTACTCTGGAGTAAATGGGCTGTAGACTGGCTTCCTAATGGAACAATCATAGCTCAGTCACAGCAAAGAAGGTAATAACAAGGTTTACATTGTTCTTTTCTAACAGGAGTCCTTGGAGAGCACGTGTGAGATGGAAAACAGACCTAAAACACTATCCGATAGGGAATGGCTCAAGCAAGCTCTGACAAAGAGGGAAACGATTTAATCCCTCACCTGTAAGTTCTGGTCCTTTGGGCTGCATCTCATGGTGTTTTTCAGAGATGTGGGAAAACACTTTTGTTCTAAATACTCTCAAAACAAAATGTGGAAGGGGACAGGACTGGGGTATTCAAGACCAAACTCTGAGAGCAAAGCTACAGTATACAAGGAACACAGGGCCGTCTCCTTTATAAAATCTAGTTCAGGGGTCCCCAATCTTATTTATTTATTTACCAATCAAATTTATCTTCATACCCCACCACTCCCTCAACAAGCGAGGCTTGGTGGGAATTACATCAAAGTGAAATACAATCTCGTTGAACCTGTGGAATTTTGAGAACCAAGAGGAGACACCTCCACAAAATGGCTGCCACTAGGGTCAGAGGCTACTTCTTTATTTCAAATGTTTCTATCCTGCCTTATCTCCACAATCTCAAGGCAGCTAACAAAACAGCAGAAGCTGCAGGAAACAGATGTCACGAGGGTCCAACACGTTATAACCGTTCAGAATTAAAACCCAGAGTTATAAGCTAGTACACAGAGTTAGCACAGCTAAAGCTGTTTACCCTCAGCCAAATGTCCTTGGGACAGGTCCATCTCCCACTGAACTGAGGTGAGTGATGGGGCATGCCACACACACTCTGGTAGGCCATTTCAGAGGAGTGGGCCTACCGCCACAGACTCCCTGTGACTCACTGGGGAGTCACCAAACAGACCATCCTAGGTAGGGTTGCCAGCTCTGCATTGGGAAAGTACCTGGAGATTTTGGTGGTGGAGTCTGGGGAGGGCAGGGTTTATGGAGGAAAGGGATCTCAGCAGGATATAATGCCATAGAGCCCAACCTCCAAAATAGGCTTGCCAGCCCCCAGATGGGGGGTGGGGGATTCCCCGCTTTTTTGGGCTTCGGCCAGCCGCTGGCCAGCTGGCTATCAGGGGAAATCCCACCCCCATAAAGTCATCCCTCGGAAGTTACATCATTCCCAACCTTCCGGAAGTGATGTAATTGTGACGGCAACACTCTACTTTTTGGGCAAAACTCTATGGTTTATAACCATTTTTACTATAGAATTCTGCCCAAAAAGTAGAGCGTCACCCTGATGTCGCCGAAGTCCCTGCCCACCCCCAGAACGCCCCCCAAATCCCCCCACTGGCAGCAGGTAAGTACCGGGCAACCCTACTCCAAAACAGCCACTTAATCCAGGGAAATTGATCTTAGTCTTCTGGAGTAGCTCTCCAGGTACGACCTGGAGGGTGAAAACCCTAATCCTAGGTGAGGGTACCACCAGGAGGAGGCTGTCTGAGGATCACAGCTGGAGCATGGGAGTATACTAGCAGATGCGATTTGAGAAGTATGAGAGTCCCAGGCTGTGAACAGGCTGGGTTCAAATTGGGTCCAGAAGCAAACAGGCATTCAAAGCAGCTGATGCAGCAATGGCATTAACCAGACAGCTGAACCAAGACAAGAGATTTCTTGCCTATTCTGTACCAATTGGAGCGTCAGAGACATCTTCAAAGGCATCCCCACATAGAGTATATTATAGTAGTCCAATCTGGAGGTTACTGTAGCAGCGCTCACCGTGGCTAAGTCAGCTGCGTCTAAACAAGGGCTAGATCATGAACTAGATGTAATCGAAAGAAGGTGCTCCTAGCAACAGTGCTAGCCTGTTTCTCCAATCACGAGGCTGGGCCTAGTCAGAGAGACAACCACAAAAGAGCTTCCATGAGGCGCTGAGGCCAATCACAAAATGTCAGGAAGTTGTAAGTCAAACATCTTCCTGTGATGGAAGCAGCTGTGTGAAAGGGGCTTCTGGTAGATATAGTTGAAACACTGCCTTTTTTGGTGGTATTTCTGGCACCAAAGAGATGGAGG
>NW_015165921.1:154715-163567 GCF_001447785.1 Gekko japonicus
GCGAATGCTCCCCGATCACGAGACAGTGGAGGTACCAAGGCAGCGGGCAGGGTTAGAAGAGGACCCCGTCGAGGCTCCGGAACAACCCACGCCCGCGCCAGAGGACTCCCTCTGGGGCAGCCAACCCCCGGCAGTGGAAGACGGGCCCCCGGAACCCGAGACGGCAACCGCAGAGGCCCCAGCACCACCCCAGACTTTCGTCCCAGAGGGCGGAACCCCGGAGGCACCAGCGCAAGGCCCCAGACGATCCGCAAGGGTACGACGGTCCCCATCGTACCTGAAAGACTATGTCACATAGGGGAGGTTCCGGACTATGGGGGGAGGGGTGTTGTGTCCACTGACCGCCACCGGAGGTCAGCGCACATACCTGAGCTTCAGTCCTGGACAACAATGGGGACTAGGATTCTAGTCCCTCCACTGGGGAGCCAATGGGAACCATGGCGGGTTGTCTGTCGTCCATCCATGCGGCAACCCACTACATAACAGTTAGCACAGCTAAAGCCGTTTACCCTCAGCCAAATGTCCTTGGAACAGATCCATCTCCCACCGAACTGAGGTGAGTGATGGGGCATGCCACACCCACTCTGGTAGGCCATTTCAGAGGAGTGGGCCTACCGCCACAGACTCCCTGTGACTCACTGGGGAGTCACCAAACAGACCATCCTAGGTAGGGTTGCCAGCTCTGCATTGGGAAAGTACCTGGAGATTTTGGTGGTGGAGTCTGGGGAGGGCAGGGTTTATGGAGGAAAGGGATCTCAGCAGGATATAATGCCATAGAGCCCAACCTCCAAAATAGGCTTGCCAGCCCCCAGATGGGGGTGGGGGATTCCCCGCTTTTGTGGGCTTCGGCCAGCCGCTGGCCAGCTGGCTATCAGGGGAAATCCCACCCCCATAAAGTCATCCCTCGGAAGTTACATCATTCCCAACCTTCCGGAAGTGATGTAATTGTGACGGCAACACTCTACTTTTTGGGCAGAACTCTATGCTTTATAACCATTTTTACTATAGAATTCTGCCCAAAAAGTAGAGCGTCACCCTGATGTCGCCGAAGTCCCTGCCCACCCCCAGAACGCCCCCCAAATCCCCCCACTGGCAGCAGGTAAGTACCGGGCAACCCTACTCCAAAACAGCCACTTAATCCAGGGAAATTGATCTTAGTCTTCTGGAGTAGCTCTCCAGGTACGACCTGGAGGGTGAAAACCCTAATCCTAGGTGAGGGTACCACCAGGAGGAGGCTGTCTGAGGATCACAGCTGGAGCATGGGAGTATACTAGCAGATGCGATTTGAGAAGTATGAGAGTCCCAGGCTGTGAACAGGTACGACCTGGAGGGTGAAAACCCTAATCCTAGGTGAGGGTACCACCAGGAGGAGGCTGTCTGAGGATCACAGCTGGAGCATGGGAGTATACTAGCAGATGCGATTTGAGAAGTATGAGAGTCCCAGGCTGTGAACAGGCTGGGTTCAAATTGGGTCCAGAAGCAAACAGGCATTCAAAGCAGCTGATGCAGCAATGGCATTAACCAGACAGCTGAACCAAGACAAGAGATTTCTTGCCTATTCTGTACCAATTGGAGCGTCAGAGACATCTTCAAAGGCATCCCCACATAGAGTATATTATAGTAGTCCAATCTGGAGGTTACTGTAGCAGCGCTCACCGTGGCAGTGTGCTATGCACCACGTCGTTGTCTGTCGTCCATCCATGCGGCAACCCACTACACAATAATGAGAGTCCCAGGCTGTGAACAGCCTGGGTTCGAATTGGGTCCAGAAGCAGACAGGCATTCAAAGCAGCTGATGCCGCAATGGCATTAACCAAACAGCTGAACCAAGACAAGAGATTTCTTACCCTATTCTGTACCGATTGGAGCTTCAGAGACATCTTCAAAGGCATCCCCACATAGAGCATATTATAGTAGTCCAATCTGGAGGTTACTGTAGCAGTGCTCACCGTGGCTAAGTCAGCTGCGTCTAAACAAGGGCTAGATCATGAACTAGATGTAATCGAAAGAAGGTGCTCCTAGCAACAGTGCTAGCCTGTTAAAAGATACTGGCCACTCTAAATGGCGTGACACTCATGTTCAACCCCCTCCGATCATTGTTGAGGGTCAGGAACACTGTCAGGAAGTTGTAAGTCAAACATCTTCCTGTGATGGAAGCAGCTGTGTGAAAGGGGCTTCTGGTAGATATAGTTGAAACACTGCCTTTTTTGGTGGTATTTCTGGCACCAAAGAGATGGAGGAAAGCCACGGAGGAAACTGGCCATTTCCTTTGGGGAAGAAACTAATGGGTGCCAGGGAAACCCACTGCCGAGGCCTACCTTGGGGATCACTGACCAGAGTTCACTTTAGCCCGTGGGCTTGATGCTATCAAGGTGTGAGTCTATGCACTCCTGCCAGCCAATGAGCTGGAGTAATGGGAGGAGAAACCTGTGTTATTAACAACAGCAGGAGATGTGGCACATTGTACTACAATGGAAGATGTGGTAGGATGCAGCATGAGATTGTCATTTGCACCAGCCATTCTGTGTTCTTTTAAAAATATATTCTGTCCTCAGAGGACTCCTGTTAGAGTAGGCGCAGAAGATGATTTTTCACCTGCTGCAGTTCTTTCCTTCACAGCACTGCAAAAACACACTTCTTTGGGACCCCTCGTCATCGCCTGAGCTGCATCCTGGAAGAACCATCCGGGAAGGGGGTATCCTTTCCTCCCTTCACCTGCCGGATTCAGCAACAGGCGCATTGCTTGCATCACTCCAGTATAGGAACGTCAACCTTGTATACTATCCCTGTTCCTTTACAAAAGGATTGATCTGCAGGAATTACCCTGTGAAGATGGTCACTGCATGAAGATAAATTCTGCTAATATCTGCAGGACAAAGTGCTGTTAAAGCAGGCACAGGAGAGGAGCCGGTTAAAAAAAAAGTTGGCCAACTTCCAAAAGCCGGAGAGAATCTAGAAAGCAATATACTGTATCTGTTTTATGGAAAACATTCATCTTACATTCATCTTTTATGAAAATGTTCATCTGGCATTCAAAAACCGGTGCCAGGTGTATTTTGCTCTGTGCGCTTCAGCGTTTTTGCCAGAGTTGGTATTTGTCTTTCAGAAATGAATAACATTATAGAGAGACAAAGATTCTATCAAATTCTGAAGGCATTTGAGGCTCATTTAGCCAATTACATTTCCAAATTTTCTCTCTCTCTCTCTTTTTAAAAAAGTCCCATTGTAAAGGATGCAATTACACCTGTGTAGTCAGCCATGACATTTTGAGGGCTTTCATGAAATGGATGCAGAGAAATGGACAGCCAGTTTTGAAGCTTAAAGGTAGAACTACATGTTGGGTTATGTTACATGTTCGAACTACATGCCCCGTGTTGTTCTGAGTTTATTTTTTCTGGCTACTTTTGGAAAAAGCCAACAGGCTGCAGCTTTGATTAAAGGAGAAGACTGGTCTAGCAGGAAGGGAGGTATTTCACTTCCCCCCTTGCAATGTTTTCCTGCCCCAAATTGCCACCTTGAGGTTCCTTTTACTCCTGCAGAGGGCAGTGTGCAGGTACAAAGGTGGTGGCTGGAGATCACCTGGAGAAAATGGCCACTTTGGAAGGTGGACTCTGTGACACTATACCTCACTGAAGTCCCTCCCCTCCCCAAACCCCAACTTCCCCCGGCTCCATTCCCCAAATCTACAGATATTTCCCAACCCCGAGCTGGCAACCCTAGGGTACCCATATCTTTCCCCCAGCATCGATAAAAGAGACTTTAATGTTATGACTTTGGGCAGGAAACAGGTCTGTAGCTACAATGGGGCCTCTCAGGGCCCACCCCCGACTTACTGCCCCCAACTTCCCATCCAACCCAGGCCCCCCTCGACTTCCCATTTTTAATTTTATTTTTCACATCTCTCTCTCTTGTCACCGGCAAGCCCCGTGGCATTCCCATGCCGTGCCCAGCACCACATGACATCGCTGGCCAGCCCTGCCCCCCCTTTCCCCCACCACTCTTCCACTGTGATTCTCGCCTCTTGCCACAGCTGCTCTATCTCTGTCCCATCGCTGGCAAGGTGTTATGTCCACTGACTGCAACTAGGTGACAGCGGTCTGCGACCAGAGCTTAGCTCCTACGAACAATAGGGACTAGGATCCTGAGCCTCCCAGTTAGCACCTATAGGAACTGTGGTGGGAAGTTCAAACCCTCCAAAGGGACGTGTGTGTGTATCAGGGACTGTATATAGTTGGCCCTGCTGGCCATTTGTAGTTGTTCTGTTGTGTACCAGTAAACCACTAGCTGATAATCACGCTATGTCCAGTTTCTTCGTGTGTCGAACCCACTACACAACACAAGGTAAACCCCGTGCTGCCCTCCATTCCCACACCGTTGATTCCTCGCCAAGTTAGCTGAAGTTTTACTCATCAGGGGTTGGGGTGGTGTGTGTGTGTGGGAAGTGGCAGCGAGAGGGAGAGAACAGAGTCCATGTGGTGGGAAGTGGTGGGCTCTCCTTCTTTGAAGGTTTTCAAACAGAGGCTAGGTGGCCATCTGAGAGCCACGCGGATTCTGTGAACTTAGGCAGATCATGAGAGGGAGGGCAGGACGGGTTGCCTCAGGGCTTAGTTCTCATGGCCCTTTCCCTGTTTTCCCATCTCTTTCCCCTACCTTTGCGGTGGCTGTTGTCCAAGGTGCCCAGTTATTGCAAGCAAAATGTTTGCTTCTGCACATGACGGACACAGCTTCAGAGAACAGAATAGCTCAAGGAAACAGGAGCCACGGGCTATAGAGAACCAGTGAGTGAGCGGGAATATTTGTGGGAACCACAAGACCTTTTAAAGATCTCTGAAGACCAACTCTCATCTGAGGTAATAGGATGGGGTCATCACCACAGAGCAAAACTGGAATATTAGAATTGGCCAGATAAGGTGAGTGAGTTTAAAATGAGTCAAAAGATCATTTGTATACAGGTTAAATAAAACTAGGGCCAAGAGGCATCCCTGTCTGACCCCATAATCCAGACCAAATGATTCAGACAACTCGCCGGCATAACCACAGTGGACCTGCGCTGTAAGGTCTGCATGAAGTTGTTGCATAAGCCAAAGCAACCTTCCGTCAGTGGTAGCATGCCTCAGCTTTCCCCAGAGTCTTTTCCTAGGAATAGTGTCGAAAGCCCCTTCTATTTGGGAAGTGGATATATTTTTCTATCAGATGGTATAATGCCAAACAGAGATCCGGAGCTGAGCTGAACTCTCTTTTCCTGACCCAAAATGTCACCCTGTTCAAGGCAATCAATTAAGGAGCTTTTAAGGATTTAATCAACTTGTTGCTTGGAGCATGCTGGTTGTTTTCATCGTGGCCCACTAGTGTGCCCCAAAGCACAGCCTGGAAACTCCTGATTTCGCTGTGGCAACCAGCTCTTTACCCAGCACTTCACTAGCAGGGTCTTCTACTGCGTGGATGCGGTTGCTGTCATTCAGTCCCACTGATTTCCTCCACAAACATAGCACAGGGATGTCGTGGGCTAAATGGCGACCATTTTATTTCCCATCTGCGCTGAAAGTGAGATTCCCTGTGGCTAATCCAGCAGCAGCTGTGCTAATCTTTTCTTAGACTGAAATCACTCCCCCCCCCAACCCCAATTGTTTGACGCAGGTGTTAGAGGATACATTTAAAAGGGCTTGAATCTACTTTGCATTGCTCTGCAGGCGGCAATGACAAAGGAAGCGATGGGTGTTCTCAGTTGCTTAAGCCCCTTGCCAGGCCAGATGTGAAGGGCCTCCATGCTGAACCCTATCTTTGGGCTCATAAACCACACCTTTTTTCCTGCTGCCGTTCCTGTGTGAAGAGAAATATTGGTGTGGTTTTTAAATGGATCTAATTTATGAGGAATGAATGGCATAAGAATGGTAACGCAAACGGGGTGTGCAGATGTGCGCTCTCTACCATCTGTTTCCAGTGGTAACTTCATTTTTCATTTGCCCTTGAGTGAATTATTCTGTAAAATCTGTGCATGGGAGGGGAAGGGAGGGGTGAGTTAGAAGAACAGTTTCTTAGCTTATGCTCTTAAGAAGGATCTCTCTTCTTTTTAACCGTGGAGTGACTACGTGTCCTTTGGCATCACCTTTGGAGGAGAAGATGTACCTCGTTCGGTATTTTAGCACAGTTAGTCCTTTATAGTTCTGCCTTTCACCCTGCTCTCTTTAAGAACATAAGAGCCCTGTTGGATAAGACTAGTGGTCCATCTAGTGCAGTGGTGGCGAACCTATGGCACGGGTGCCAGAGGTGGCACTCAGAGCCCTCTCTGTGGGCTCGTGTGCCATCGCCCCAGCCAGGCCCAGACCACCATTAAAGTGTCGAATTCTCTGCCAAATAATTTTAAGTAAATGAAAGCATTTGGGATTGCTTTCCTTACTTTGTTTGGATCATCTTAAGTTAATGTATGAGTTGTTTTCTCTAAAGTAAAACCTCAGTATTCGGGTTAAATTGCCGTGTTGGCACTTTGCGATAAATAAGTTGGTTTTGGGTCGCAGTTTGGGCACTCGGTCTCTAAAAGGTTCGCCATCACTGATCTAGTGCAACATTCTGTCTCACACAGTGGCTAACCAATTCCAATAGTGGTTAAATGTGCAGACTAGGCTTGATCCCCACTCCTCTACTTGCTGCTGCTGGATGACTTTGGGCAAGCCATAGTTCTGGCAGAGCAGTTCTCGAAAGAGCAGTTCTCGAAAGAGCTCTCTCAGCCCCACCTCCCTCACAGGCAGTGTTCCCTCTAAGCTGAGTTAGTGTGAGCTAGCTCACAGTTTTTTAGCCTCTGGCTCACACATTTTTGCCTTAGCCCAGGAAGAATGGCTCCAGAGCAAACTAATTTATGCAATAGCAAAATTGCTCACTCACAACTTTAATGCCAGTTTGCTCACAAAGGAGATTTTTTGCTCACAAGACTCCACAGCTTAGAGGGAGCATTGCTCACAGGGTGTCTGTTGTGAGAAGAGGGAATGGAAAAGAGCTAGTAAACCGCTCTGAGACGTGAAGGGTGGGGTATAAATCCAATCTCCTCTTCCTCCTTCAAAGCAGCTTACAACATTGTTCTACCCTGCTCCTTTTTATCCTCACAACAACCCTGTGAGGTACTTTAGGTTAGAAAGAATGACTGCCCCAATCCAGTGAGCCTCCAAGGCAGAATGGGGATTAGGGCTGCCAATTCCAGTTGGAGAACATTCCTGGAGATTTGGGGGCAATGCCTGGGAAGCGTGGGGGTTGGGGAGGGAGGTCAGTATAGATATGATATCATATTCTGTGAAGTTCCCTCTTGTAACATCACACCCAGGTCAAAAGTCAACGCCTCCAACTCCTTCCCTTCCTGTGAGGTCACTTCTTTCTACCAAAACTCAAATTTAAATTTCTTGCCTCATATCTCTCAACTTAAAAAAAGAATGAAAATTGTCCTTTAGATTTTTTCCTCAGTGTTAAGGAGAAAAATCCAGTCTGAAGACCTATAACTCAATGCCAGTCAGCAGCAGTCTCATCCCCCTCTCTTGATCCCCAAGTGGCACCTAACCTTTAGTGTCTTTACAGACAATTATCAGTCAGTTTCTCCTATAGTCTAGAGTATACCCATGGAGTCTCTTATGATATACCATGAGGAGAGGAGGAGAAGGAGGAGATTGGATTTATACCCTGCCCTTCACTTGGAGTCTCAGAGTGGCTTACAATCTCCTTCCTTTCCTCTCCCCACAACAGACACCCTGTGAGGTAGGTGGGGCTGAGAGAGCTCTGAGAGAACAGCTCTGAGAGAACTGTGGCTTGCCCAAGGTCACCCAGCAGCTGCATGTGCAGGAGTGAGAAATGAAACCCGGTTCTCCCAGAGAACCGTGTCCGTGCTTCTAACCGCTACACCAAACTGGAAACGGAAGCCTTAGAGTTTCTATTGTCTGCAGGGGTCCTTTCGTAGAAAAAGAGCTGCAGGAGCTTATTAGCATAACTTATTAGCATATGCCACACCCCCTGACATCACCGGAAGTGTGCACCAGCCCCTCTGACAGTCAGAAGCACCTGGGATCCATTCTTTCCCCCCTCTCCCTCTCAGGCGCTTCTGCCTGACAGAGGTGCTGGTGTGCCCACAGCCAGCCTGGGTGAATTATAGAATCATAGACTCATAGAGTGGGAAGGGACCTCCAGGGTCATCTAGTCCAACTCCCTGCACAATGCAGGAAATTCACCAATACCCCCCCACACACCCCAGTGACCCCTGTTCCATGCCCAGAATATGATTTTAAAAAACCTCCAGGATCACTGGAGGCCACACTGGCCTGGAAAAAAATTGCTTCCTGCCCCCAAAGTGGCGATCAGCATTTCCCTGGGCGTGTAAGAAAGGGCCACAAGAACTAAGCACTGATGCAACCCTTCCTGCTCTACCTCTCGTGATTTGCCTAAGTTCACACAATCAGCATTATGGTCCTTTTAAAGTTGAAAGCATGATATAAATGCAAAGGACTATTTGTAAGATTATCTGTAAGACACAAGACCAGGACGCATCTCACTTCTGGCAATCACTTGGAGAGACCCTATCACTCAGCTTCCATTGCCCCACACACACCCCGCACTGGAATAAGAACATAATATCAGGCCATACCACATTGCAATAAAGCCCCTACAACTGTATACAGAAATACTGAGCTTCCCTACCATTTGCCACAACTAGCCCACCACACAACCAGGATCAAGACTCCTAAGCGGACCAACAGACAGGCATACGCTCGTTTGAGAAACTGAGTATTACATTACATCACCTCTGGAACATTACAGATCAGTAGAGGCAGCACTGCACAGTGGTCAGAGTTGCAGATTGATGTGGGGAGACCCAGGTT
>NW_015165921.1:164272-172781 GCF_001447785.1 Gekko japonicus
CAGGGGTCATTTTGTAGAAAAAGAGCTAGGGGGACTCATTAGCATAACTCATTAGCATATGCCACACCCCCTGACATCACCAGAAGTGTGTCCTCCCCACAGCCGGCGGCGACCTCCAGCGGGCACCAGCAGGGAGCTCCAGGCCCCGCCCTCCCGCACCTCACCCGGGGGGATGGCGTCCCCCCGCGTCCCCCCCAAAAATGACCCCTGGTTTTGCTTTTTGCCAATCTGTCTCCCAAGACTGCTCCAGGTGCTCTGGCCTGAGGGCTGCTGGGGGCGGGGCTTGAGTGCTCATTACTTGTGGAGCTGAGGATCAATGTCTCCAGCTGCTCCGCCACCTTCCCTTCCCTTGGTTCCGAGCAAGCCAGCTGCTGGAGGGAAGGAGAGGCGGTTTAAACCACCTTCCCTTCCCTTGGCTTGCTCAGGATCCCCGCGGCTGCAAGGAGCCTGAGCAAGCCGGCTGCTGGAGGGATGTGCATTCGGTTCATCTGAACCGAATGCACCCCCGAAAATGGCCCATTCGGGCCCCTTTCAGGCTGCTGCGGGCCAAATCAAATTCTCTGATCCGAATCGACTTCTCACAGTTCGGCCCCATTATATCCTATGGGCCATTAAAGTCAATGGCGAAAACATAGGGTATATTTTGGGAGCTGGCGGAGAGGGGGTTTGAGGGAGAGGCTCCAAAATCACAGGGTAGCTGCTGGAGCTTCTCCTGACGATACCCACCATGTTTCAGGAACATTGAACCAGAGGGTCCAATTCTATGGGCCCCCAAACAGGTTGCCCCCATCCCCTCCATTGTTCTCTATGGTGGGAAAAAAACGGAGCCTGAAAAACGCAGGGAGGGCAGCTCAGCAGTCCACCCCCCGTGGTGGTTTCAGCTGCCCCCGAAAGCGGCGGTGGCGGCCATAACTTTTTAAAGAGCCCCTAAGGACATCTGGAGGAGCCAGAATGACTTCTCGCGGGAGAGGTGGAATTTGCCCCTATGAGTCCAAGGCCACCACCCCGGGGCTGAGGGAGGCAAGGGAACAGGAGGGCAAGGGAACATTTTGCCCCTCCCCCCCGCGTGGGCATTGTAGCTGCCCGCGAGAACAGTGGTGGCGGCCATAACTTTTTAAAGAGCCCCTCCCGAGAGCTGGGGGAGCCGGAAGGACCTCGCGCATCTGATGTCCGAGTGGCAATGTCGCTTGGACATCACACGCGAGAGGTGGGATTTGCCCCTATGAGTCCAAGGCCACCACCCCGGGGCTCAGGGAGGCAAGTGAACGTTTCGCCCCTCCCCTCCCCCCACGCGGTTGTCGCTGCCATAACTTTTTAAAGAGCTCCTCTCAAGAGCTGGGGGAGCCAGAATGACCTCTTGTGTGTGATGTCTGAGCGGCAACGGACATCACATGCGAGAGGTGGAATTTGCTCGTACGAGTCTAAGGCCACCACCCCGGGGCTCAGGGAGGCAAGGGAACATTTCGCCCCTCCCCTCCCCCCGCGCAGGCATCGCAGCTGCCGCCGAGAACAGCGGCCGCAGCCATAACTTTTTAAGGAGCGCCGAAGGACAGCTGGGGGAGCCAGAATGACCTCTTGCGGGAGTGGTGGAATTTGCCCATACGAGTCCAAGGCCACCACCCTGGGACTCAGGGAGGCGGGGGAACATTCCCCCCCCCATGGTTTCCCAACTGATGGCTTGTGGGAGGAGGGGGCGGGGCTTATGTTACCACCCCCTGGGCTCCTGACTGGCAGAGCGGTGCTCCGGTGCGCTCTGGCAGGAACCGATGCCTGACTGTCTGTTCCCATTCTAGGGACTTCCATATCTCCTAGACTCTATGGCTCCTTCAGGGAACCTTCTCTCCATAGTCTGGAGATAAACTGTAATTCTGGGGGAACTCCAGGCCCTACATGGACACTGGTAACCCTTATTGCAATTGGAACCAGGGTCTCTCAGACACTCTAACCACCACTGCACTCTGGCTCTTGATTGGCAACCCTAATCATGCCTGTTCTTTGAAAGGGTCTAATTAATTAGTGTACGACATTGTGTGTAGAATAGCTAGGAGATCCTAAGATTGTCTGTCAGCTAGAAGTTCTTTTTTTAGCATTATGCACCACCAGGTGGCGAGCTAGACTTGTTTTTCTAAGGCAAGAGACCTTTCCAAGGCAGTTTGCCGTTGCCTGCCTTCTGTGTTGCAGCCCTCGTATTCCTTGGAGGTTGCCTTTCCAACTACTAGCTTCCAATACCTGACGGGATCAGGCTAGCCTGGGCTATCCAGGTCAGGGCTTGAAAGGGTCTACTGCAATGCCAAAGAAAATGCCGTTACTTCTTGGGCTAATCCTGCCTACCACTATGTCTAGGGCTGACATCTCTTTTGCTGGCCTGGCTCCTATTTACTGCCAGACTGACACACAGATATTAAACAATGTGAAGCGCCGTCTACCAGCACAGAGGAAGAAATGTCACCTGCAACATTTCTGTAAGTCAGGCAGTTATTCACCGTACAGGAGCAGAGTCATTTAAAAGATGGGAACCCTGTTTATGATCCAGCTGGCCTGGCTCAATCAACATGCTTATTGGCATTTTCATCAACTAGGGCTCCCGGCTGCCTTGAAGAAAAAGTGTTCTTTCCCTTTCATAGAGGCTTCACGTACGGAAAGGGACAGCTGAAGCCGTTCATGGCATTGAGATAAATAGCCGGTATTTGCGGCAAATCAAGCTGATATTGAAGGGTCAGCTAAAAGGACCAGTTTAAAAACTGGCAACCATATCAGTAATGAAACTGCAAATTAATTATTTGCAGTTAAAGACTCAGCACCACCAAAGCATATAAAACGAAATCCAGGAACATGATTAGTCACCCCTCTTGGCAAGCTTCCCCTAAGACAATTTAGTGACGTTGTGAGACTTTGGATTCCTTCCCCCACCTCACCCTCTTTAGTTTCACTGCTCTCTGAGCACAAAGGGGGGGAGGAAATGAGATAAAAAATTTAACTTTCATCGAACTCAAGATGGAATCAGATGAAGACTAATTTGGGGGGGGGACTTACACAAATTGGAGAATAGAAGAGAGAAAGAAAGGTGATGCTTCACTGGTTAACTCAGGCTGTGCTACAGTTAAAATAAAAAGGTAAAGGTTTCTCTTGCTTGAAAGGTAGTCGAATCCGACTCTAGGGGGCGGTGCTCATCGTTTCCAAGCCAAAGAGCCAGCGTTGTCCAAAGACATTTCCGTGGTCATGTGGCCAGCATGACTAAACGCTGAGGCACATGGAACGCTGGCCATTCATACTCACTCTCTGTTTTCTATTAATTAGCCAGTTTTTGATCCATAAAAGGACTTGTCCTTTTATCCCATGATTTTTGAGCTTGCTTAGGAGCCTTTGATGAGGAACTTTATCAAAAGCTTTCTGGAAGTCAAGGTAAACAATATCTATTGGATCCCCCTTGTCCACATGTTTGTTCACCCCCTCAAAGAACATTAACAGGTTAGTGAGACAAGATCTTCCCTTACAGAAACCGTGCTGAGTCTGCCTCAATAGGTTTTGTTCATCTATGTGCCTACTAATTCTTTCCTTAATAATGGTTTCCACCAATTTACCCGGTATCGACGTCAGACTGACTGGCCTGTAATTTCCCGGATCTCCTCTGGAACCCTTTTTAAAGATGGGAGTGACATTAGCTACCTTCCAATCCTCAGGAATGGAGGCAGATTTTAAGGAAAGATTACATATTTTTGTCAGGAGATCCACAAGTTCACAATTGAGTTCTTTCAGAACTCTCGGATGTATGCCATCTGGGCCTGGTGATTTTTCAGTTTTTAAGTTGTCTATCAGTTTTAGGACCTCCTCTCTCGTCACCTCAATCTGACTCAGGTCTTTCAACACCCCTCCTGAAATCAGTGGTTCTGGAGTGGGCAAGCACTTCTCATCTTCCACAGTGAAGACGGAGGCAAAAAATGCATTTAGCTTCTCAGCCATTTCCCTATCATCCTTCAATACTCCTTTTACCCCTTGGTCGTCCAAGGGCCCCACTGCCTCCCTGGCTGGTTTCCTGCTCCTAATGTATTTGAAGGAAGTTTTATTGTTGGTTTTTACGTTTTTTGCTATATGCTCCTCATATTCCCTTTTTGCCTGCCTGACCACAGACTTGCATTTTATTTGCCATAGCCTGTGTTCCGTTTTATCAGCCTCACTGTTTGCTGACGCCAGCCCTGTTTGTTGTACAATAATGAAAACACTGTCCTCTATTCATAAGAAAAATTCAATAAAAAGGTGTGCAGCCCTTTTATCTGGGTCACATATAACTATGGGGCTGGCTATGGGGATGGTGGAGGCTAGATAATAGTCATTTTTAATGAAGTCCTAGTTTTACATTTAAAACGCTAGCTTATCAGTAGGCTGACATTAAATTGTTCAGTAATTTGTCATGCTTTTGTCAGTATATGGTCAGGTTTTTTAAAATTTTGGTCAGTAAAATCAGTATTTTTGACCCTCTGACTAGTTTCCGTCCCTGTGCATATGATTAAATACAGTTATTAGTGCTTTTGTAGGCTCCCGAATAAATCAGTTGCTTTCACTGCTAGGAATAAATTGCTTCTGTTTGTATTTTGAGTTAAAAAATTGGGTTTGCCTGTGTCCTTTATAGAGTTTATATTGCTGGTACCTGGCATTACATTTTATGACAGACATGGCCTGGGCTGTTAAAGTGACATTTATGTCAGATCTGGCCCTTGTAACAAATGAGTTTGACACCTCTGGTGTATGCAGTTTTTCACTCAGCTAGAAATACCATGCATGCATGGAAACCTTTTTCCTCTTCGTTGCATTAGGGCAGGGGGAAAAAAAACAGTGACGGGATGGGGAAATCGATCTGAAATTGCCATTGACCTGAAATCACCAAACACTTGCAACTGATGAAATTGGAAGGTGTAAAGATTGCTGTCAGAAAGAACTAGGAAGGGAAAAAAAGTAGCTCTTAAGAAGTTCCTTAAAAGAGGAGACTATAAAGTGATATATATCAGGAGGTAAAAAACTCCAAAAGCACGAGCAAGCAAAAGAAACAAGAGTGATCTGATTTGAATCCAGGGCTACAGAAAGCCGCCATGAGCCCTCGGACTAAGATTCCTCCTGCCCCCCCCCCGACCCTGATCCAAACCAAATATCAAAACAAATCACTTGGCTTGCTCTTGCCATGAATCTATAGTAATTAAAGAAATAGCCTGACTGTCCATCTGTCATTTATTTACTTACTTTATTTATATCCCGCCTTTCGCCCCAATGGGGGTTGGCAGCTCTGGGTTGGGAGCAATATTCCCTCTAAGCTGTGATTTCTTGTGAGCAAAAATTCTACTTTGTGAGCTACTGGCTTTATAGTTGTGAGCGAGCGATTTGGCTACTGCATGAATTAGTTTGCTCTGGAGCTGTCTTTCCTGAGCTAAGACAAAAATGTGTGAGCCGGAGGCTAAAAAACTGTGAGCTAGCTCACACTAACTCAGCTTAGAGGGAACACTGGTTGGGAGATACCTGGAGATTTTTGGGGTGGAACCTGGGGCTGGTGGGATTTGGGAAGGGAAGGAACTTCAGCACGGTATAATGCCAAAGTCCACCCACCAAAGCAGCCATTTTCTCCAGGGGAAATGATTTTGGTCATCTGGAGATCTCCAGGTGCTACCTGGAGATTGGCAACACTAACTGGGAGCTGAAAGCCGCTTTCCTCATTCTCCCTTCCATTTTATCCTCACAACAACCTTGCAAGGTAGGTTAGGCTGAGAGTGTGTGACCAGGCTTCCCAAGTACTTACCGTGATTCGGCGGGGGACGAAGACGTCTTCACAGGTTCATTCCTGCGGGGACAACAGACGTGCTGCACCATGCCGTTGCCAGGAAGTGACGCCAGGCAACGCTCTGGCAATGGGGCCAGAAACTCGATGGACCTGGGCCGGCCCCTCTGTCGGCAGCCCTGTTCAAGTCCAGTTGCACCATAGAGAACAACAAGAGTTTCAGGGTATAAACTTTTGGGGGTCGAAGTTTCCATGGTCAGAATGGAAGGGGGCGTTGACTCTCAAAAGTTGGACTATTCTGCTGGACTTGAATCTAGCTGTTTTACTGGAGACCAACACAGCTACCCTCTGAGTAGTCTGAACTGCAAAACAAGGAGAGAGCAGGAAGAAAAGTAGAGGGATCCAGGAACATGTGATTGTTTCGAAAGGAGAATAAGCCTGCACTGAATGATGCATGGAGCAGGCAGCCACCATTATGTTGGGAAACCTGTGTACGGGTCCCCAAGAGATTGTTTTTCCAAACTCAATGGATGTATGGGGGCCCAATTTGGATTGGGACTGCAGCATGAGGGGAAGGGTTTATACACCTTACCTCCCTCACACACACAATTTCGCAAAGACAATTTTGCCAATCTACAATGGGCCAAGAGCAACACTATTTGACCCATTCTGAAACTCTATGCACTTTTTTGGTACTTTTCATATGCGCATTTGTGTGTGTGCATGCACGCGTGTGCACCTGGAAGTCATGGCGACCTCTGGTGACTGACCCCTACTGGGGGCCTGGAGGATATTCAGAGAGGTGGCTGAATAAAGCCTACCCCCTACCTCTGGTATTCCAAGGAGGTCTCCCATCGAAGTACTTGTCAGGGTCAACCCTGCTTAGCTTCCAAGGTCTGACAAGATCAGGCGTGTGCAGTTGGTGAGTTTTAGAAAATGCCAGGAATTCTGTACACAAAAGTGCCAATCTTATCATGTCGTTAAGACCTTATGAAATGAGCCATGGGTGTGCATGGTGTTTTGGAGGCCAGCATAAGCAAAGCAATTGTTGGCTTTAAGCCCCCAAAGAGCTTGCAACCCAATGGGAAGACCCAAGAGAACTAGAAGAAGTATGGGAAAGGCAAGGGGCCCAAAGAACGGATTGAGCAAAAGGCATTGTCTGAGGCTGAACAGTGGCTTTTGTTTGAACTGGGTTGTGCAAAGTGAATGTAAAAGGCTACGTTGGGCAAATCGCCCGTTCACAGTGCAAATATGGCCTCACATCACCTGCTGGTTCAGCTTGTGTCCTGCTCTCTGGTTGCAGTCATCATATTTGAATGTTTAAACTGCTTGCCTGTGTCCAAACAATTCAAACATGTTCACCTGCATGATCACATTCTACAGCTTTTCCAGTGCATGACCCTGTGGCACGCGCGGCTGCTGTTTAGACACAAAGCCCCTTGGCACAGAGTTTGAGCTGAACTTCAAGGGGGGGGGGAACATGGAGGAGATCCAACCAGGAGGCCAGACTTGAATGTAAACAAGGAATTCGAACAGTTCGTGTCAAAGTTCTCCATGACCCCGGTTACAAACGGCTCTCTTCCACTTTCTCTTTAGCTGGAATAATGATCAGACTTGCACACAAATGGCAGGAGCAGGCTCAAAGGCACGTTAAGCCTCTTGTGGGAAAATGCCATTCATTAGACTTCACTGAGATGGGGAGGGGGGGGGTGTCTTAATTTTAATAAAACCCAAAAGGTGAATTTTCGCCGGAAAGCCACTTTGCACAGTCTTTTCAATATGGTAAGGGAACCTGGCTTGAAAACTGCCAGAGATGACCTGGCCATTACAGACAGCTTTATCTCCAAATAACCAGGCAACTCATACTTAAAATTACACCTTTTTCAAACCCATCCAGAGCAGCATGCTGAGTAGTATTTGTTGGAAGTTCCAGATGCAATGTCCCCCGTCTCAAACCTCCAGACTGAGTGGCAAGAAAGGCTAGACAGCTAGATAGGCATACTGACCTTTCTTCCTGTATCTACTCTTCTGCCAGTGCCCTCTTTGAAATGCAGATTGTATTCTGAGGGATCAATTTCCCTTTCCTGCTTCTCTCTCACTCTAAATGAAATCTTGCTCTCTACCTGCACGCACCAAGAGAGGGACATGAAGTCCTCTCAGATGGGCCTCTCGCCATCTGCCTCCATCCTTTAGCAAGTTAGTAATTTATCGATCGCTGCTCTTTCCTATCCAAAGCGTACTTCTCAAATAAAGAGAGAAGTATTTCTCTTCTAAACTTGCAATGTGGCTCTGTGTAGCTTTGTAAGCTGAGTAACCCGGTGTAACAGGCCGGATTAACCCCCCGGCCAGAGTAACCCCGGGGTTATTCTGGCCTAGCCTAGAATAACCCCGGAGGGGTTATTGAGGGGTTATTCTGGCCTAGGCTAGAGTAACCCCGGGTTAATCTGGCCGGCTGTAACAGGCCAGATTCACCCCCCCGGCCAGAATAACCCCGGGGTTACTCTGGCCTAGCCCAGAGTAACCCCTGCCGGGCTAGGCCAGAGTAACCCCGGGGGTTAGTCCAGGCGGGGGGTTACTCTGGGCTAGCCCATACTAACCTCCGCCTGGCCAGAGTTGTAAGTTAAATGTCAGCTGAATCCAATCTCTTCTTCTTTTTAACTTCTTTTTTTAACTTCTTCTTTTTAACTGCACAACACAACAACCTGTAACCCCGGGCTTAGTTGAGTGGTAACTTAGATGTCAGTGTAA
>NW_015165921.1:173147-173377 GCF_001447785.1 Gekko japonicus
GGATTACAACTGATCTCCAGGTGACAATCAGTTCAGCTGGAAAAAATGGCTGCTTTTAAAGGTGGGTTCTATGGCATTATACCCAATTGAAATCCCTCCCCTCCCCAAACCTTGCCCTCTTTGGGCTGCACCACAAAAATCTTGTAGGCCTCTGAGGAGCTAATGGACTCAACTCTAACAAGAAAGAAAGAGAACATGGTCAGAGTCTTGTTGTACATATTAGATTCCAT
>NW_015165922.1:0-9284 GCF_001447785.1 Gekko japonicus
TCGATGCTTGGGGATCCAACACCGGTTCAACCAGGAAAGCGCTGCGCGAAAGGGTTATGGGCCCAGTCTGTTCAGCCTGTTGAACCCGGGGCCAGGAACTCAGGAAGGCACCCAGGACAACCGTGAGGACCAGCCAGAGTGAATGACGAGGTTGCTGACCAGCCCAGCAGTTTGCCGAAAGTCTGCAAAGCTGATGGAGCCGAGTGCTGAAAGCTGAGGAGAATTGCTTCATCCATGAGTGGAGGAGGAATCAACAGCTCAAGCCACTGGCAGCAGCATTAATCTTCGTGAGAAGGTAAAGAATAAACAGCTCGGGGGAGTCGAGGGAGACGGTGATAATGGCCCAAGTAGTGACGATGCCATGGGTGGAAAAACTCACCTCCTCGAACTATGCCATGTGGGCTCTCCGAATGAAACATTATTTGATAAGAGAAGGTTTGCGGCTGTACGCCAATGACCCACCAGACCCTATTCCTGCCGGAGATGTGCATAAAGATGAGAAGCTCTCGCCATTATCGTGCTATCAGTCAGCGATGAACAACTGGTGCATGTCACAACTGCGTCTTCAGCAAAACTAGCCTGGGATGCACTTAAAGAAATTTTTGTGCAAACTTCAGCAGTCTGTATAATGATGTTGACCAGGCGTCTCTATCGCAAGCTACAGAAGCCCGGTGAGAGTGTTAGAGAACACATAAACTGTTTAACAAATTTATACAATCAACTGAGCCAAAGGGGGAAGGTCGTGCCGGAGGAGGACCGTGTGCTGCTCCTGCTCAGCTCATTAAATCCAAGTTTTGACGTCTTAATTGCTTCATTGGAAAATTTACAATCCCAGCAACTTTCCATGCCATTTGTTGTTGGCCGTCTTCAGCAATTTGAGGACAGACAAAAGGAGCAACTATCTTCAACAGCCTGGCAAAGCACCAAGACGGGGGAGGCAGCTCAACCCAGGTGCACTTCTGTCGATGAGAAAGCATTACCCGTCCGGAAATGTTTTCTCTGTGGCTCAAAAACTTATCTCAAGAGAAACTGCCCGGAGCAGAAGAAAAAACAGCACCAGCAAGGGCATTTTGAACTGGCAAAGCGTCCCAGCGCGTTGTTGGTGACTGCTGAAGCCCCCAGGAACAATATAGAATGGACACTTGAGTCGGGAGCTACAAAAATATTCTGTTGCAACGAAGCCTTGTTGGATAACAAGCAACAAACATCCATACAACACGTGAGTTTGGCTGACGGCCGTGCGGCTGAAGTTCTGTGCAAAGGAGAACTAAAAATACCCGCACTGAACTATACATTTAAAGATGTCCTGTGCGTTCCCACACTTGAGAGTAATCTCTTAAGCGTTGTCACATTAGATAAGGCAAAGTTTGAAATAACATTTGCTAATGAAATGTGTCTGATAAAGAAAGGGGGGAGGGAAATGGTCAAGGCAGAGCTGAAAGATGGTGTTTATGTGCTACAAAACACCCCCAAAGCAGCTTCTGCGAGTGTGATTGGTAACAGAAACCCACATAATGAATGTTTGCATTTATACCATAGGAGAATGGGACATATTGGTTTCAATGCTTTAAACAAAACTCTAACATTGTGTCCCGATTCAGCCCGGGACATGGCCCCCGCAACCTCGGCGGCGCCGGGGGAAGGGCACCCAGACCGCAAACGCCAACGGAGTACACCGGCCCCACAACACGAGCAACTCACCGAGAAACGACAGAGGACAGCCGCGGCGCGAACGGAGGCTGGGCGGTCGACGGAGGAGCCCGGAGTCAACGAGGACCGGCACTCGACAGGCGCGGCCTGGTGGGCGGTCAGCGGAGGCTGCCCAGACGCCAGGAGCCGCGAGCAGCAGGGAGAGCGGGCAAGAACCCGTACTCGCCCTAGGTGGGAAGGGGGGAACGCGCAGACAGTCGGGGCTGCGGGCGCCGACCTCCACCAGCCTGGGAAGCCGGGTAAGGAGGAGGCAGGGCGGGACGCACAGGCGTTTTCTGCTTTAAACGGGGGCGGGGCCAGGGAGCTGGGAGGGCCAGGAGAGAGGAAGGCAATAAAAGCGGAGGAGAAGCGAGCCGGGGAGGAGGAACTGGGCTGGCTGCAGTTGTGGCCATTCTGCTGAAGCCCAGAGAGAAGGAGCAGAGAAGCGGTCAAAGGAGAAAGCCAGACCCAGGGCGGACGAAGAGGGTGACACAACCCTCTGACAGTTCCGTTTCTGAGGCGAGCGACGGTGGATCACGACAATGTGGTGGAGAATGCGAGCAGGGTAGAGCCGCTACAGTGCCCCCGCCCCCAAATACCGACACCCCCAGGATGGCGACCCCCCGGCCCTCGAATGCAAAGCCCCGGGACGGGCGAAGGGGATGACGGTCTTTCCTCAGACGACTCCGAAGGGTCCAGTTCTAGCCAGGACTCGGTGAAGTCCCGCCCCCAACCGGCCCAGCGGCAAGGCCCCAACATGGATTTGGCGCAACTGGGTCAGTGGATGGCAGAGCTCCAGGCCCAGCTGCTGCGAGACCTTACCCAGCAGCAGCAGCAGCAAACCCAGGCCGCCATGATAAGGGACCTACACCAGGTGGTGCAGGCCGCGGGCCAAGCCCCACTCGTAGCGGCGGGAGTGTCCAGCGGGGTGAAGACCCCCTGGCCAGCGTTAACAAGGTTAGGGCCAGAGGATGACATCGAGGCCTAGCTAGAGGCCTTTGAGCGTGCGGCCTGCCGACCAGTGGGCGTCCATCCTAGGCCCCTACTTGACGGGCGAGGCCCAAGCGGCCATGAAGGCCATGGAAAGGGCGGATGTCATCAATAATGAGAAACTGAAGGCCTCCACCCTAGACAGGTATGAGATTACGCCTGACACACATTGGCAAAAGTTCCGGTCGTTGCCATACACCCCCTCCAGTCGCCCGAGAGCCACGATTGCAGTCCTTAAAGAATTGTGGAGTTAGTGGTGATCGAGCAGTTGCTCCAAATCCTGCCAGCCCGCACTCGCCATTGGGTGGCTTGTTGGCGCCCGAGCCGGCTGGTGGAAGTACAAGAACTGTGGGAAAACTACATGGCCGCAGAAATATGCGCGCAACCGGGGAAGCCTGAGGCGGCTCGTATCAACCGCCCGCCCGGCCCAGGCGGACGAGGCCAGACCACGCCTGGCGGCGGGGGCAAAGCGATTGGAGGACCTCAGGCCGGTTGGTCAAAGAAAGCTGCCGAGATCCAGTTCAATGCCCCGCCTTTCATCCCTAGAACGGCAGGAGGCGGGCCCGTGGGCCCAGGAAAAGGGAAGGCGGATACGGGCGCGACGGGACTGCCTGGCCAAGAGCCCAGGGGACCACCGGATGTCGGGCCGTGCTTTACGTGCGGTCAGTGGGGCCACTTAAAGCGTGACTGCTCCATGATGGAGTGCGATCTGGGCCTAGATTACACCCCGCAGGAGGCCGACATCAGGGTCTGTCCCCCAGCTTGGACCATCCCCGTGAAGATCAGGGGATGGCAGTGGGAAGCCCTGTTAGAGAGCAGCAGTTCAGTCTCTATGATCCTATCCAGTCTAGTGCCGGATTGGTTGCCCATCATGCGTTGGGCCACAATCGTGTGTTTCCACGGGCATTCGGAAAGGTGCCCGGTGGTCCAGGTGGCCGTCCAGTATTTCGGACAGGTGTTTGAGGTACCAATGGCCCGCATGGCCCGACTACCCTGCAAGGTATTACTGGGCCGGGACGCCCCGGGCCTCCTGGAAGCCATATGCCACTACCACAGCGGAGCGGGCGCCTTATCGGGGCCGTCCACCAGTCACGATGTAACCGCCATGGAAGGCGAAGGCGAAGGCGAGGCGAACGAGGACGCGGCTACCGACACCGAAGAGGCGGAAGGAGGAACCGACAGCCCCACCGACGCCGCTACAAATCCTCAAGGGCCGTGGATCGCAGAAAGAGACTTCATCGCGGTACAGGAATGGGCAGAAGACCTGGCCAGGCTACGAGACCAAGTGGCGGTAAGGGATGGGGTGGTGGTGGATCCCCGCCGCGGAGGTCGTTTGCCCCATGTCGTGCAAAACGGGGGCATCTGGTATAGGACGGCAAAAGGACGGGCGGGCCCCATCACACAGTTGCTCGTCCCAGCTGAGTACCATCTGGAGATAATGGGGTGGGCCCATGACCATCAGTGGGCGGGACACCAAGGTTTCCAAAACATGATGGCACGCCTGTTGGCCCACTTCTTCTGGCCCACAGTGGCTAGAGATGTGCGTGCCTTCTGTCGGTCATGTGCTGTTTGTCAGAGGATGACGTCCAGGGCAATGCCGAGGGCCCCCCTTTTGCCCATTCGGGTGGTGGGTCGGCCCTTTGACAAGATAGCCATGGACTTCGTGGGGCCCCTAACTAGGACCCCGAGGGGAGCCCGCTACATATTGGTAATTATGGATTACGCTCGTGGTATCCTGAGGCCATCCCCCTACCTAGTCTGAAGAGCGCCGGGGTGGCCCGGGCTTTGCTTCACCTGTTTGCCCACGTAGGGTTACCCCGCGAGATCTTAACGGACCGTGGATCGCCCTTCATCGCCAGGTTGATGCAGCAGGTATGTGAGGTGTTACATATTCAACAACTGTTCACGACGATCCACCATCCCCAGACCGATGGGCTGATGGAGCGAATGAATCAGACCCTCAAGAACATGCTCCGCAAGATGTCACGAGATCAGCCCTCGGCCTGGGACTTGCTGGTGGACCCTTTGATGTTCGCGATACGAGAGTCTCCACAGGCCTCCACGGGGTTCACCCCCTTTGAATTATTATACGGCCGCAACCCCCGGGGGATCTTCGGATTGGTCCAGGAGCAATGGGCCCGGCCGCAGGCGGACGCAGTCGGGGAAGTGGATGTGTCAGAATACGTGACGCAGCTACGCGAGAGGCTGCGATGGGTACAGTCCCGGGCCCAAGAAAACTTGCAATGGGCCCAACAAGCGCAGAAGGAGCGATACGACCGGCAAGCCCAGGCGAGAACCTTTGCGGAAGGAGCACAGGTCTTGGTATCATGCCACGTGTTGGGACGAGGCACGGGAGACCCCTGGCAAGGGCCATACCCCAGCACCAGGGTGTTAGGCCCTCTGTCTTACGAGGTGCAATGCGGGAACCAGAGACGGCACAGGAAACGACTGTATGTGAATCACCTGAAGGAGTGGCATCCACGTCCCGACCCCGAACAAGGATTTTTGAGGAGGACCCATCGGACCTGCCCAGCGGGGCCCTCCCCTGGGTGCTGACGAATGAACCGCCGGGGCAGCCCGTAATGGATCTTGCCTTGAGTCCGGAACAGCAGGAACAGATGGGCCAGGTGCTCTCCAGCGTCCCGGGCGTCTTCACCAATGCGCCCGGTTGCACTTCTTTGGCAACACATTACATACCCACCGAGGACGGAAAGGTGGCAAGGGCCCGATGGCGTCCTCTCCCCAGGAAACAGTGGGAAATCATCGGTCGGGAAGTCCAGGACATGCTATGGATGGGGGTCATAGAGCCATCCCAGAGCGCGTGGCGGAGCCCGGTCGTCCTGGTCCCAAAGCCCGACGGGTCAGTACGGTTCTGCATAGATTATCGGGTGGTGAACAACATATCGCACTTCGACGCCTACCCGATGCCACACGCTGACATACTGCTTGATCAATTAGGCCAAGCCAAACACCTCACAGCGATAGATCTGACAAAAGGCTACTGGCAGGTGCCAGTACACCCGCCGGACCGGGAAAAGACGGCTTTCGCGGCTCCACAGGGCCTCTTCCAGTTCACGAGAATGCCGTTCGGACTTCAGGGGGCGGCGGCGACCTTTCAGCGCTTGGTCGACAGGGCCCTTTCACAGTGCGCCGGGTATGCACGGGCGTACAGTGACGATATTATAATCTGTAGCCCAGACTGGCCCACACACCTGCATCATGTACGGACTGTATTGGAGGCGTTACGGGTGGCGGGGCTACACACCAACCCCCGGAAGAGCCGCCTGGGATTCCAGGAGCTCTGGTACTTAGGGTTCCTCGTAGAGGGAAAGGGCAGCTGCGGCCCCTGCCCGAGAAAGTACTGTCAGTGGAACAACACCCTCGGCCGTCCACCAAGAGGCAGTTAAGACGCTTCTTGGGGGTGGTCAGCTACTATAGTCGCTTCATCCCTCACTTCGCAACCAAGGCAGGGCCCTTAACAGAGTGTCTGAAGAAAACGCAGCCTAACGTGATTCGCTGGACAAACGCCGCAACCCGTGCTTTCAACTTGTTGCAGAACAGCTTGTCTAGGGAACCGGTACTGCACAATCCGGATTTCTCCCAGCCATTCTCTCTACATACCGACGCCTCAAATACGGGGCTCGGGGCAGCCCTCATGCAAGAGCGGGATGGAGTGGACATTCCCGTCCTCTTCCTCAGCCGGAAAACTGCAGCTCGCCGAGGTCAACTATTCAACCGTCGAGAAGGAGGCCTTAGCCATCAAGTGGGCCGTGGGAGCCCTGCAATATTACCTGACGAATAACCCCTTCCGGTTGGTGGTGGACCATGCCCCGTTGTTGTGGTTAGAAAGAATGAAAGACCATAACCCTCGGATCCTCAGATGGTATTTGTCTCTCCTTCCTTTTCAGTTTGTTATACAACATCGTGCCGGACGTGACCATCTGGTGGCCGATTACCTGTCCCGGATCAATGACGAACCCCCAACGCCGGGCTTAAGGGGTGTGTGTGTCCCGATTCAGCCCGGGACATGGCCCCCGCAACCTCGGCGGCGCCGGGGGAAGGGCACCCAGACCGCAAACGCCAACGGAGTACACCGGCCCCACAACACGAGCAACTCACCGAGAAACGACAGAGGACAGCCGCGGCGCGAACGGAGGCTGGGCGGTCGACGGAGGAGCCCGGAGTCGACGAGGACCGGCACTCGACAGGCGCGGCCCGGTGGGCGGGCAGTGGAGGCTGCCCGGACGCCAGGAGCCGCGAGCAGCAGGGAGGGCGGGCAAGAACCCGTACTCACCCTAGGTGGGAAGGGGGGAACGCGCAGACAGTCGGGGCTGCGGGCGCCGACCTCCACCAGCCTGGGAAGCCAGGTAAGGAGAAGGCGGGGCGGGACGCACAGGCGTCCTCTGCTTTAAACGGGGGCGGGGCCAGGGAGCCGGGAGGGCCAGGAGAGAGGAAGGCAATAAAAGCGGAGGAGAAGCGAGCCGGGGAGGAGGAACTGGGCTGGCTGCAGTTGTGGCCATTCTGCTGAAGCCCAGAGAGAAGGAGCAGAGAAGCAGTCAAAGGAGCAAGCCAGACCCAGGGCGGACGAAGAGGGTGACGCAACCCTCTGACAGTTCCGTTTCTGAGGTGAGCTCCCTCCTAAGAAAAGCCTTCTTCTATCCACTGTCCTCCCGGCGCCCTGCCAGCGTCAGTGCCGCAACCCCGGTCGGGTCGCGAGCAATACGGAGACACGTGGCAACCCCGGGGGGGCGACGGCGGATCACGACACATTGACAGGCAGGCAGAATGTTAAAAACTGTGATACATTTCTTGACTGTCAGATATGTAAGCAGGTGAAAAGCAAAGCTTTTCCGGTAGCTCAAAATAGTATGAGAGAAACTACGCATGCTCTAGAGTTGATTCATGCCGATGTAATAGGTCCATTCCCACCAAGCATCTCAAATAATCGATTTGCATTGATTCTAACTGATAATTGGTCAAGATTTAGCTGGACGTATATTCTGAAACATAAATCAGAGGTGTTTAGTACTATTAAGTACTGGTATAGAAGGGTCAAAAACCAGCTTGGTAACCTGAAAGCATTTCAGTGTGACATGGGAGGGGAATTCATGTCCAACCAAATGAAATTATGGTTCCAAAAGCAAGGTATAAAACTCAGGGTGGCAAACCCAGGTACCCCCCAAGAGAATGGCCTGGCGGAACGCCATGGAGCCATATTGCAAAACACAATGTATGCTATGCTAGCAGATGCCAATCTGCAAATCAGGTATTGGGCTGAAGCTTTGAAATGTGCATGTTATACCATTAACAGGACTTGGTCAAGTGCTATTGACAACATCCCTTATGCCATGCTCTATGGAAAACCCCCAGACCTAAAGCACTTACGTGTATTTGGGACAAAGGCCTGGGTTAATGTACCTTTAGATAAGAGGAGAAAAGGAGGTGTTTGTTCAAAGCAA
Organism: Gekko japonicus; assembly: GCF_001447785.1. Classification (NCBI taxonomy): domain Eukaryota; kingdom Metazoa; phylum Chordata; class Lepidosauria; order Squamata; family Gekkonidae; genus Gekko; species Gekko japonicus. The sequence continues at coordinate 8,139 of NW_015165922.1, forward strand.
ATGCTGTTTCTAGGCTATCAGCAAGGTATGAAATCTTATAGGTTCACAAATGAGCATGACAAGGTCAACTTCAGTAGGTCTGCATCATTCTGTGAAGGACAGAACTGGAATAGAGTTCATGCTAACACAATGCCCACTCAGGTTGCATTACCTTTTACTCCTGATGTTAAAGTGGAAACTGAGAGTGAAATTCCAGTAACTGGTAACAATCAGCCTGAAAGTTCTGAGAGTGCTCAACAGAGCAAAGTATTCCCAGAAGGTCTGATAGGTGTACAAAAGGGGTACCTCCACAAAGGTATGGATATGACCAAGTGGCAAATTATGTATATCTGCAAGAACCCACATGTTATACAGATGTGACCAAAATGCCAGAGCCTGAAAAGCAGGCATGACTGGAAGCCATGGAGGCAGAGTACCAATCCTTATGTGAAAATGATGTTTTTGATGTTACTGATCTGCCAAAGGGTAAACATGTAATAGGTTGCTAGATGGCTGTACAAATTAAAGCCAACACAGAATGGGAAACCCCAAAGGAAAGACAGAATTGTGGCTAGAGGTTTTTTACAAAGGGAAACTGATTTCGATGAAACATTTGCGCCAACGATGAAAAACCATACCCTAAATGTAGCTTTGGTTAAAGCAAGTCTAGAGGGGATGCAGGTGCATCACTTTGACTTTACAACAGCTTACTTGAATGCTGAGTTAAAGGAAGAGCTGTACATGCAGCAGATCCCAGGTTTTGAGCAAGGTGAAGCTAACCAGGTGCTCAAACTGAAAAAAGGTCTTTATGGTCTGAAACAAAGTGGTTACTTGTGGAATCAATGTTTGACCAAAACTCTGAAAAATATGGGATTTGAGCAAAGCAAGGCAGATCCTTGCATGTTCTGTAAAACAATTGGAGAATCAAAATGTTTTTTGCTGATTTTTGTTGATGATCTTTGTTATTTGTTTAAACAACAAGAGCAATTGGAACGGTTTAAACAAGCTACCAAACAACATTTCAAGATGAAACATCTTGGGGAAATAAAACACTATCTGGGAGTAGACATTAATAAAAATTCTAAAGGTTTCTATGAATTGAGTCAAGAAACAAAAATTGTTGAATTGTTGAAAGCATTCAATATGCATGATGCTTACTCAGTAGCA
>NW_015165922.1:10548-27860 GCF_001447785.1 Gekko japonicus
CAGTGATACACGGTCTAAGAACGCAGGGAGAAGAATTTAGGCTCCTGGCATATGCAGATGACATAGTGTTTATTCTAGAGGAACTGGTAGAGACTGTTACGCATCTATTGGAAATAATTAAAGATTTTGGAGAGGTAGCGGGTCTAAAGATTAATCACAAAAAGACAAAAATAATAACAAAAAACTGTACAGCTAGTAGGATAAAAGAGCTGCAGGAGATAACAGGAATGGAAATAGTACAGAAATTTAAATACCTAGGAATAATAGTCTCAAATAAAAATACTACACTCATAAAGGAAAATTATGAGAAATTATTGGAAGAAATTAAAGCAGACTTACAACGTTGGAAAAACATACAGTTATCTTTGATGGGCAGAATAGCCACAATTAAAATGAATATATTGCCTAAATATTTATTTTTAGCCCAAAACATACCAATATTAAGAAATTCAAAATTTTTCTCAGAGCTGGATAAAATCACAAAAAAAATTATTTGGCATCCCAAGAAAGCAGGGATTAAATTGAGAACCTTACAAGAAAGAAACAAAAGAGGAGGATTTGGGCTCCCAGATTGGAAAGCATATTACCAAGCAGCAGCACTAAGCTGGATCAAAGACTGGATTTGCTTTAATAATATCAGGAATTTGAAATTAGAGGGACACGACTTAAGAATGGGGTGGCACGCCTACTTGTGGTATGGGAAAGATAAGGTACATCATAATTTTAAACACCATGTATTAAGAGGAGCATTGATATGGGTGTAGAATAGTATTAAAGAAAGACAATACATAAAGACGCCAAGATGGGTATCACCTTTAGAGGCCTTCGTTAACCCATCCCTCCTTAAAGTATGCGACAGAGAAAATTATGATACCTTGTTAGATAAGAATAATAATCTAAAATCACGGGAAGTGTTGTCAGCCCTTTATAAGATAGAGTTGTCAGAATGGGAAGTAATGCAATTGCAATCCAGATATCTAAGAGATGCGAAAATAGGCTTTGAGGACGGCAAGTCACAGTTGGATAAAATCTGGGCGTCAAGTAGTGATAAAATGATACAGAGATTGTATAAATGTCTTCTGGAAGATCGGATGAAAGATGTAACCAACAATGTAATGATGGTATGGGAAAAAGATATAGGGCATAAGATAGATGCTGTAGGTTGGAGTAAAACATGGAAGTCAATAACGTTGATGAGAAGTGTTAACTACAAAGAAAATATTTATAAAGTTTACCATAGGTGGTATTGGTCTCCAGATAGGATAGCAAAATGCCACCCCTCAGCACCGAAAATATGCTGGAAATGTACAAAAAACATAGGGACTTTTTTCCATATGTGGTGGCGCTGTGAGAAAGCTAAGAGGTATTGGGAACTGATACAAAAACCTATTGTCGATATTATGAAGCTAAACATGGTTTTAACCCCTGAAATAGCTTTACTGAATATGGTACCAGAGGATTATAAACCAAATGAAAAATATGTAATAACATATATAATGACGACCGCAAGAATATTAATGGCCAAATACTGGAAACAAGATAGAGTCCCAACAAGACAGGAAACACTAGAAAAAGTGATGGAGGTAGCAGAAGTGGACAAGCTAACCTTAATTCTTCAAGGGAAAGATGAAAGTGTATTCATTAAAAGAGGGAAAGATGGGAGAGTCTGTATAACTGGATTAAAGTAGATGAATAAGACTCCATAAGTGTATTTGATGAAATGTGAAACATGTATGTTTGTTTTTTTTAATATCAAAATGAAAATAAATTTGAAAAAAAAAATTAATAACCATGAGAGGCTTAAAGGTAAAGGTTCCCTTGCTCGAAAGCCAGTCGAATCCGACCATAGGGTTGCAGTGCTCATCTCCGTTTCAAAGCCGAAGAGCCAGCGCTGTCCGAAGACGTTTCCGTGGTCATGTGGCCGACATGACTAAACACCAAGGTGCACGGAACGCTGTTACCTTCCCATCGAAGTGGTACCTATTTATCTACTTGCAATTTCTTGCTTTCGAACTGCTAGGTTGGCAGGAGCTGGAACTAGAGACGGGAGCTCACCCCGTCTTGCGGCACACGGGTCTTGAACTGCTGAACTACTGACCTTCCACAGCCTGAAGTTCAGCGTCTTAACCACTTGAAAAAAAAAATTGAAAAAACAGCAGCTCAGAAAACTGCGAAGGTTGCTTCAGCCAATGAATCATCATTGGATGTTCTGTTTCAGACTTCTGGTTGGTTCTACACCACCACTCATGGTGGCAATACCATCAAGATTGGGAGCACCCTTGATACCCTGGCGGAAATGTGGACTACACAGCAACAAGACCAGCCGACTGGCTTGGACTATTTACTGGACGATGGTACCCCAAATTGGGGTTGTTAGAAGATATCATTGTAATAACTTTTGACCATCCTGGAAATCAAAGCACTTTATTATTAATAGTATGTTACTGGTTATGATTTTATGATTTTATTGGATTTTATGTATGGGCTTATGCCCCTGTAAGCTGCCCTGAGCCCGCTCGCGGGGAGAGCGGGGTTAAAAAAAAAAACCTAAATAAGAGGCGACTCTACACATGAACATCACCAGACGGCCAACACCAAAATCAGTTTGATTATATCACTTGCAGTCAAAGATGGAGAAGCGCTATACAGTCAGTAAAAACAAGACCTGGAGCTGACTGGCTCAGATCATGAGCTCCTCATTGCAAAATTCAGACTTAAACTGAAGAAAGTTGGGAAAACCACCAGGCCATTCAGGTTTGACCTAGATCACATCCTTTATGAATATACAGTGGATGTGAAGAATAGTTTTACGGGTCAGGATTTGATAGACAGAGTGCCTGAAGAACTATGGACAGAGGTTCGTGACATTGTACAGGAGGCAGCAATCAGCACCATCCCAAAGAAACAGGAATGCAAGAAAGCAAAGTGGCTGTCTGATGAGGCTTTACATATAGCAAAGAAGGAAAGTGAAAGGCAAAGGTGAAAAGGAAGGATTTACCCAAATGAATGCAGATTTCCAGAGAACAGCAAGGAGAGATAAGGAGGTTTTCCTGAATGAACAATGCAAAGTAATAGAGGAAAACAATAGAATGGGAAGAACCAGAGATCTCTTCAAGAAAATTGGAGAAATCAAGGGAAAGTTCCATGCAAAGCTGGCCATGATAAAGGACAAAAATGGTAGGGACTTAACAGAAGCAGAAGAGATTAGGAAAAGATGGCAAGAATACACAGAATAACTATACAAGAAGGACATCGATGTCCTTGACAACCACGACGGTGTAATCACTGACCTCGAGCCAGACATCCTGGAATGCAAAGTCAAATGGGCCTTAGAAAGCATTACTAACAACAAAGCTAGCGGAGGTGATGGTATCCCAGCTGTGCTATTCAAAATCTTAAAAGATGATGCTGTTAAAATGCTGCACTCAATTTGCCAGCAAATTTGGAAAACACAACAGTAGCCACAGGATTGGAAAAAGTCAGTTTACATTCTAATCCCAAAGATGGGTAATGCTAAGGAATGTTCAAACTATTGCACAATTGCACTAATTTCACACGCTAACAAGGTCATGCTCAAGATCCTACAAGCTAGGCTTCAGCAGTACGTGGATAGAGAACTGCCAGAAGTACAAGCAGGGTTTTGAAGAGGTAGAGGAACTAGAGATCAAATTGCCAACATTTGCTGGATTATGGAGAAAGCAAGAGAGTACCAGGAAAACATCTACTTCTGCTTCATTGACAAAGCTAAAGCCTTTGATTGTGTGGATCACAACAAACTATGGCAGGTCCTTAAAGATGGGAGTACCAGACCACCTCGCATGCCTCTTGAGAAACCTGTATAAGGGTCAAGAAGCGACAGTCAGAACCAGATATGGAGCAACTGATTGATTAGGAAAAGGAGTACGACAAGGATGTATATTGTCACCATGCTTATTTAATTTATATGCAGAGTACATCATGCTAAATGCTGGCCTGGATGAATCACAGACCGGAATTAAGAAGTTGGCTTGAAACTCAGCATCAAAAAAACTAAGATCATGGCATCCGGCCCCATCAATCTCCCTGGTGCTCCTACTGTGAAGAACTTGGCCTGCCAGTGTGGGATGTCGTCCATCTTTCTTTTGAACTATGGTATTTCAGCACCATATTTTATATTGGATATACTGTTTTACATTTTTGTTGTTTGTATTTCTATTTTAATCTTGTAAGCCGCCCCGAGCTGAATATTGGATGGGGCGGGATATAAATCTCAATAATAAATAAATAAATAAATAAGGTGCTGGAGAAGACTCTTGAGAGTCCCCTGGACTGCAAGGAGATCAAATCAGTCAATCCTAAAAGAAATCAACCCTGACTGTTCCCTGGAACAGTCCACACTCTGAAGAGAGTCCACACTCTGAAGCAGCCATTTTCTCCAGGGGAACCGACCATGGTCACCTGGAGATCAATTTTAATAGCAGGAGAATTCCAGGTGCCATGGGGAGGTTGGCAACAAGTTGCCAAATTCCAGCTGGGGCCTTGTCTGGACCAAGGGCAAACACTCTGAGCATTAATTAAAAACACACCAGGTGTTTTTAATTAATGTTCAGCCTAAATAGGCTGCAACCAACCTGTGAAAACTTATAGCTTGGTCACATTAATGAAAGCCTGTGAGATCTGTACGTTCTAATCCTTACACCTCCCCCACTCCATCGACACGGTCAAAAGACCATGTCGGTGGAGTCACACAAGAATAAAAATTATCGTCCCGAATACAACACAAGCAACATACATAAACCAAATAACAATATATGCAAAGGTAACTAGTTAACAACACAATAAAATTTAAAACCATTAAAAGGCACACTTAAACGTAGCACTTTTTAACCATATGGAACTGAAGATATGTAAATCAGCATAGCAACACAAACAAATTTTCTGGCATCTATGCAAAGATCAGCTAAGATGTTCTCTCTCTTGCTTTTAGCATAGGGAGGGGTTCTGGGAGGGGTCAGGGCTCACCCCAAAGACTGTGAGGTTACTCTACTTTCATCCAGTATCTAAATCATATTGTGTTAGGACAATCCTACTGGGCCAATCTGGGAGTAACTTTTTACAGCCCATTGAAAAACTTGGTGATTGAACATATTGTTGGGCAAGCAGATTTTCATGGCATTTACTGTGCCCTTCGATAGGAAACATGGTTTCACTTGCACATTTAGGTATTCTTACACTACACCTTGCCTCTGTCCCTTCCCCTTCTATCAACCTATCTAAAGAGGCTACTTCAGCAAGGCCATCAGATGAATTTACATCTCTAAGTCCACACAACAAGTTAACACCGCACTGATTCTTCCCCCATTCGGATATCTTAAGCAAATAGTTAACCTCTTGCACCCTCTGTTTACAATCCACTGGTGTAGAACTGCCTGTTACTTGTTCTCTAAAGTTGGCACCCTTATATCTCAAAGGATATTCACTTTGATTTCCAAGGGAAAAAAAGTTGTCTGTTTGAATTCCAGGCCGCGGGCTACTCCCCCCCCCCCACTCTGCCCTTCCTTCTCCTGAACATTGGAGGAGTCAGAACTGCAAGCTCTCATTTGCTTCTGAATGAACTCTTTCTGTTCCAAAACAGCTGCAGTTTTAGCTTCTGCAGCCTGATCTCGACACTCCACCTGCCCCAACAGCTTCTCAGCACCCCAGTTTATTTGTTCATGCTCTGCACACTGATGGAGATGCTCTCTGGGCAAACTAGCTAGTTGGTCTCTACCCCACAACACCTTATCCTCTACCTTCTGCTCAGAGCTCTGGGGATTAGCTTGCAGAAGTGTTTTCAAACAACTATCTTCTGGGGGACTTTCTAAGGCTGTTTGCAAAAACTTTGTTCTGGGGCAAGGTATGGGTGCTCGCTTACGGCCAAATTGCTCTTCAACTCTCCCTCGCCCCATTTCATCATCACAACTAGCCTGCGTTATATTTACATATGAGGGAATGTAGCCTTCCTGTGCTTCTATTATCCTAACACCTCCCATAAAAATCCTTCCTTTAGCAGGCTGTCCAGAGTCTGGGGCTTCACTCTGCTGCTTCCTAGCATCAACATCTCTTGCTGACCAACTCATTCCCGGCACATTTTAACTCACAAAATGAGACTGCTGAGCATCCCCTGAATCAACCTCTACACCAAAAGTAGGCATACTACCCTCCCAGTCCTCTTCAAACACAACATTCTGTAGGGAGGTTAGACCTTGTGGTTGACTAGTAACCCTTTGCATTCTCAGTTGCTGTGACCTAGTCCCGGTAAACCCTTGTGCGCTGCTGCCTCTCTGCTCCTCCCATGACACTTCAGCTGAAGATGAGAGGTGGTGTCTGAATGTCGGCACTGACACACTCTGCTGAACTTCTTCCTGATGTTGTCCTGAATACCAGGTGGGCTGCTCCCCATCCTTAAGCTCAGGAGATCTCAGCCTGGCCCATCTGTTGTCTTGATCTTGAGTCATGTGTTTCTGGAGCAGGGCCATTTGCTGAGCATTCTGCCCCAATATTTGCATCGTTAAGGTGCAGAGATGCTCAATGAGTTCCTGTCCAACCAGTGGGGCTCCTAACTGATTCTGCTGGTTGAACAGAATTGCCCCTCCTGCTACTCCATCCTGTGCTGTTACATGAGGACCTGAGCATGGTGTACTTCTGTTAGCCCTCTGGTTACCATCCAGCACTGATAAGTGTCTTAAGGGAGAGCACTCCAACAAACCTCCCGTTTGTAAATGATCCTGCCCCCAAGGATCATTCTCTGACCACGGAGCTTCCCTCCTGCTGTAAAATGAACCTATGGAGGCCGCTTCATTGTAATCCGCATAGTGTCCATTAGCAGTTCTCAAGATATTCTCCAAAGATGAATGTGAGCCATAGGGCCTCTCAATTAACACCGCCCGACTTTCTGAGGCACCACGCCTGTCCATCATGCTCCAATAATTAATGGGAGAAACCAGCTCCTTATTCTGGCTCAACTTTCCCAGCCAAAAACAAAAATCAAAACCAAATACTTGCCTAATTGCCGTGCTTTCCCAAGCCAGAGGTTTTGTCACTGAGTGCTGTTAGTGCTGCAAAGTGCATCCTCATTTGCAAACCGCTGCCACCATGTCTGGACCAAGGGCAAACACTCTCCCATTCTCAGGCGCTGAGCTCACAGCCACCTAGGGCCTTGGGATCCTCACTGGGTCTTGGTCCTTTTCTGAGGCTCTTTTACATCTGGGTTCCTCTCAAGGATGCAGACAGACACTCAGCAGACACTCCCAGCATGGTAGGTTAAAAAATACCTCTACATTTATTTGAATCTTTCAAATAACAAAAAGTGTTTGCTCGGCAGAAACCACTCACGAAACACAGCACTGGCAAAAAAACAACAACAATGACACTATACTTGCAATGGGTAGAGACTGAGCCTGAAGCATTAACTCCTTGGCTTCCTTCACTGCGACCTGGCTTTCCCATCCAAAGGCTTAAGACAGAGAGTCCACTCCCACGGGCATAGTCCACAATATTTCAGCTTGCAATCCTGGAGGCCTCAGCCTCTGTTCGCTTCCTCCGTCTGTCTACCGCCCCCGTTTGGTAAAGGCATCTTATCGCTGGTCAAGGACACCAGGTGTTTTTAATTAATGCTCAGCCCAAATAGGCTGCAACCAACCTGTGAAAACTTATAGCTTGGTCGCATTAATGAAAGCCTGTGAGATCTGTAAGTTCTAATCCTTACAGGCCTGGAAGTCTCCTGAAATTACATCTTACCTCCAGGCTACAGAGATCAATTTCTGTGGAGAAAATGGCTGCTTTAAAGGGTAGACTATAGGGCATCATAACCTTGTAGTCAAAGATGGAGACTCCACTCCCCAAATCTCCAGGAATTTCCCAACCCAGAGCTGGCAACCCTACGAGTAATGGTCACAAGACCTGACCCTCTTTATTCTAGAGAGCCCCTGGGAGTTGACCTTAAAAGTAACAATACCAATATAACAAAGTGACACATTAAAATATGAACAATTTTTTTAAAAAAAAGTTTGGGAGACTGTGATGATTAATGGGAAGGGGGAACAATTTGCAACTCTCCCTTCCAGACTTTCTACTTCTGATTCTGTAAACTTGCAGGGTCTTAAGCAGGCTAAGATATATCCCTTCTTCCTTTAACTGGCTTTCAGCCACTCTCAACATTCTTCAAGTATATTCAGTGCTGATCAGGCCATGTGGGATACTTTTTAGTTTATTTACAATATGGAACAAACAGGAATTTATTCAGCCATTTCTCATCTTGGACAAATCACATAGGGTTGTGTCCTACCTCTCTGCACAGCTAAGGGCAGTGCATTGCATTAGCACAAGGCACATTCAGCTGTGCAAGAGATCTCTTGTGTGTGTGGAGTGTGCTTTGCTTCACTGAGTAGGGTGGTAATAGGTAAGCTATTAAGTTTGGCCAGAACCTTCATATTGAAGCAAAAACACTTATAAAGTTTCTCAGGGCAGTCCCTATAAATTTTTATCCATCATATCAAGGTATTTTTCTTGCTCATGTATATATAATATATTTTATATATGATTTTAAATAGAAGCATGTTTTATGTATTTTATTGAATATTTTTAAAATATGGGTGTGTTTGTGTGTATGTGTGCAACTGCAGGGCTTTCTTCATGATGGTGCTAACCAGTACTGAATACTGTCAAATTTTTCCAGGGCCAGCAAATCAACATTAGAAGAGTTTAGTGCACATTTTGAAAGGTGAGTAGAAATGACATCAGAATGTTCTCAGATACATTCTCACCACTGCCTTAAATTCACAGGTAGCCTTAGGTTAGGCAAGCCACAGCATGGCAGTCTCAGACCACTGTTATAACCCTGGAGATAATAATACTGATTTACTTTATAGGGTTGCTGTAAGGATTGCCAGATAATGGTCTCTCCTGGCCACAATCTACCTGGACACTATGCTCAACCTCTGGGGCCTTCCTCTGGGTGCCAAGTCCCCGAGAGGCTCAGAAGGTGGCAACTAGGGGGAGGGCCTTTTCAGTGGTGGCCCACCATCACTGGAAAAACATCCCTACTGTTGCCTGATTGGCACCAAATCTGGTATCTTTCTGGTGCCAGGTTAAGACAGCCCTCTTCACAGAAGCCTTTAAAGATCTCCCTGATTACTTAGGGGCCCAGCATGATTAATCAAGTGCCTTGTTAATTGTTTTATACTGGTTTTATTGTCTATTAATGTTTTTATGTTATCTAATGTAATTTTTAATTCTTAATGTTTTTATTCATTGTATTTTATTGTTTTATATCATTGTAAACTGCCCAGAGAGCTTTGGCTACAGGCAGTATAGAAATCTAATAAATAAATAAATAAATATAATAACAACAATGAACCACACCATTAAGAAAGTTTAAGTACCCTTTTCTTAATAAGAGGCAGCAACAATGCTGCAGCTCACTGAGCCCTCTGAAATGTTGTTCCTGTGGGTTAATGGACCATCATAAACAGCCCAGTGGGGATCTACAGAAGGAGAGGAGAACTGGTGAAAATTGGTTCAACCTCATATGAGTACTGGCACTTTTTAAACACAAAAGCATTGTACTTTTGGGGAAATGGAGAGAGTCCACAAGAAAAATCCAGGAAACTGAATCTTTTGTATAGAAGATGCTACTTGGGTCACACAGGATAATCATTCCAGCCCCTGAGGAAAGATACTTCTCAGCCAGGAGCTTCTTCTCAACTAGCAGTTAAAAGTTAGTGTGTTCACCTGGAAACAGAACTGTGGCTCACCTGAAATGGAATTACTGTGAATGGCTAGGAATTGTGATGGAACACTAAATATTGTGGACTGTTCCTCTTGAAGAAGAGGAGGAGGAGGATCCAGGGTGCTATTAACCCTTTCCCTATAGAGCTAAGGTCTGAGGGGGTGAGGAGTTGGCCAAAAGACACAACAGCTGGAGGGCACAGCCAGCAAATGACACAAAGTCATAGCTTCTTGTTATGCCAACTCCTCCCGGAAATTCCTGGAGACCCAATCTGAGTTATCTACCTCAGGAAAGGGGGTTTGTGGCTGTGCGTAAGTTCTAACCAGTTTATACAGAGGTCAGATGGTCAAAGGGGGAACGCTCGCTATTTGTGAGGGAGTCAGACAACACACTATTTGTTAAATCAATGTTGCCTTTACTAAATGGTTTCATCAGACATACAAAATCGGAAACATACAAGATTCACAACAAGCTCCTTAGTTACAATAGTACATCAGAACAATTACAGCATAGAAAATAACAAAAGCATCAAATAAGGGGATGACACAATGGGGCACGGCTATACTTATCTGAGGTCCAAGCTGAAGAAGAAATCTCCTCCTTGGAAGGATGGGCAGCTAAAGCAGCAACTTGTGAACTCTAAAAACACACAGGCTGGGCCAGCCAAAGCCACGTGTGCGCTCCCTGGGTCGCGACTCCGGGGAACTTAGGTAGAGAGTCACTTGTAGCACCTTAGTGCACGCTATGGGGAAGGTGGGTTAACCAGAGAAACAAAGAAGAGTTTCTCCTTAAATAAACTCCTTTGTGGGGCAGTCTTTTCTAGCCATAAACTATCAAACCCGTCCTCTAAACTACCACTACTGGCTGAAGAGGGGGTGACGAGGGGGTGACGAGGGGGTGACGTTCTCCTGAGGGGTGGTGGGCAATATGCAGATCCTACTCCTACATCAAAGGTGCCTTGTGGTGAGGTGTGAATCTTCCGTTCCCATGGCCACCTCTTGATTTGCAGATCTGGTGCTTGCTCCAAAGCCATAAATGCTATTGTCTTTAGATCCCAAGCCAGATTAGGAGAGTAGGGTTACATGCTCTTTCCACAAACAGCATCACCACTATACAGAAATACAAACATAAGCTCATATCGTAACATTCTACCCCAGTCCTCCCTCCTGTGCCCATGGCTTCCAGTTCAGTCAGTTGTAGAGATGGGCATGAACCAGGAAAATGCAGTTCAGCTTGTGGTTCATGACATACCCGTTTTGTGAACCATGAACTGCCACCAACTTTTAAGAGCCAAATGAACTGGTTTGGTTCATGAGATTTGTGGCACAGCAGAACAGCCCCCATGGGGTACGAGTGACACCAAACTTGCAGGGGATTTCTGGTTGACCCTCCTCTATCTGCCCTCCAAGTTTGGTGAGGATTGGATTTAAGGTGCCCCCATCCACCATTGTTTCCAATGAAGGGGGGGGACAGCAAAAAAAAAAGCAAGGGCAATAGAAGACCAGCAGAACAGAATCAAAGTCCCAGAGAATTTCTGCAGTAGAAACTGAGGGGGGGGGGCATTTTTGCAAGCCCAGCAGAACCAGTGCCACTGTAGTAGTGCAAACCCAACAGGACTAAGGTCAAACCAGAGAACCTCTGCAGTAGAAACTGAAGGTTGGGGATTTTTGCAAGCCCAGCAGAACCAGTGCAATGTACTGGTGCCCAGTGGAACCCAGCACCATTGTGGCAATGCCAGCTCACCAGGATTGATTTATTATTTTATTTTATTTTAGTTGTTTTATTTATATCCCGCCCTCCACTCCAAGCAAGGGGGGCTTGCAAGCCTAGCAGAACCAGTGCAATGTATTAGTGCCCAGCAGAACCCAGTGTCAATGTGGCAATTCCAGTTCAATCACAATCCAAGCAAGGGGGGCATTTTTGCAAGCCTGGCAGAACCAGTAAAATGTACAGTGCCCAGCAGTACCAGTGCAATCACAAAGTGCCCAGCAGAACCCAGTGCCTATGTGGCAATGCCAGCTCAATCACAATACTGGGGCATTTTTGCAAACCCAGCAGTACCAGTGCAATCGCTGGCATTGTAAGCTTAAAAGAACTAATCTCAAAGCACAGAGTCACAAATCCAAGCCGGGGGGGGGAAGGGATTTTGCAAGCTCTGTGCAAGAAAATGGGAAGTGAATGCAAAGGAAGGCCCTGCAAAAGGGGGCAAGGGAGGGCTTTTGAAACTGACATGACTAGTTTGAAACTGACAACAGTGTCTCCAAGGCTGGAGAATTCTGCTCCCCCTGTTGCTTTGAAGTTTGAGTGGAAACAGTCTGTCTGGAAGTGTATCCATTCAAAACCCACATGAACCTCCATGAACTGCTTTAAAGTTCATGGAAAGTTCATGCTAGTTACCACGAACGTCACTTCACGAACCACAAACTGGCCAAAATTCATCACGAACTTTCATTCGTGAGCCAGTTTGTGCCCATCCCTAGTCAGTTGATCAGTGGTCAGGAGACCTTTCCCTCCTACTGTCTGTGATGAGGACACCTGAACAAGAAATATCTCTCCTCAAGGACTGGGATAATTTGTCCTTTATGACTTCCCTGAGATTGTATAAGTGGTTTTGTTTCAGCATGAAAGTTTTGGACAGATGGCTGACATTTTACTATTTGGCACCACTAAGGGCATTAAGTCCCACTGGCATAACACACATTCCATGGATGCATATTGATATATTGTTCCTGTATTTTGGTAGTGATTTATTATGGACATTATGAAACTATTATATAAATTTGTAATATGCATGTTTTCATGTAGTAGTACTGTTTTGTGTTGTTGTGGCTTCTATAGAGGAAGCCAGTGGGACCTTTTTTGTACAACAGCAGCTGAGGTGACTTAAAGCAGCAGGAAGAACACTGGAAGAACTGGAATTTTAGCAACAGTATGCTCAAAGGTCCACCATCAGCCATCCCCTATAAGGAAAAGTCTAGGGCTGATCTCACTGTGGCTATCAACATGTGTCCAGGTTGTGCCACTTCAGATTAGAGATGCCACAAATTTTGCAGCAAACACGTTCAACAGGCAAACATATTCTTGACGGCTGTGACCACCTGTGAGCTGAACATCAGATCTGTTCACTTGTCCACCAACCACCCTGAAAAACTGTTGAACAGCTTTGCACAGCAGCTGTCATGACAGGGCTTTATAACCTCACAGTAGTAAAATTTAATTTCCTTGACTTTCAGAGGCTCTTGCATCCGTACACTAGGTGAGATTGATTCTGCCAGTGTCAGATTTCTGCTCTCAACTGGGAGGGCATGGTATGGGCCAACATGGCAAGTTTTGAACATTCCTAGAAGTAACAGATGAGCCAACACACATTGTTGGTGCTGCTGGCCAGGTCTGAGCTAAATGGCCCTGCAGCACTGCCAAAGCTACTGGGTCTTGGTTCTGCTTGCTCCTGCCTGCATGGGGCTCTCCAGGGCAGGGGCACACCAGGTATTTTCCTTGTAAGTTAAATGGCCTGGCTCACATGACTGAAGGCTCCTACAGGTACAACAATTCCCTCCACTTAGAAATTGGTTGTCATGGAGAAGCATTCTAGCCTACGTTTCCACCCATAATCTATCTTTTCTGTGCCCTGACCTGGATGACCCAGGCTAGCCCGATCTCATCAGACCTTGGAAGCTAAGCAGGGTCAGCCTTGGGTAGTATTTGCATGGGTGACTTCCAAGGAAAACCAGGGTTGTGAGTCGTGACGCAGAGGCAGGCGATGGCAAACCACCTCTGAAAGTCTCTTGCCTCAAAAACAAGTCTAGCTTGCCACCTAGTGGTGCATAATGCTAAAGAGCTAGAACTTCTGGCTGTCAGACAATCTTAGGATCTTCTGGCTATACTACAAACAATGCCGTACAATAATTGTTATTAATTATTTTTTCTGTGTGGAAAGATTTTTGCTGTTGTTTGGAGGAAACTTCAATCAAGCAATCCCCTACTTGCAGACTAAATCAAATCCAGCCAAGCCACCTCAGTGAGAGCAATGCCTAGGCATAACTCATGCTTTATACTTTTTAATGTGGAAGGCATGCTGTCACAGAACTGGGATTCTGCTCTAAGTTTAGAAATGATGAGTTATGATTGTTGCTGGGGGTTCTGAGGATGTGAACAGCAATATGTTTAGGTTCATACTTGCAAGGTCTCTTCCCCTTTGGAATGCCCCACATTGTCCCTGAAGCAATGAAAAGCTATTCAGAAGAAGCCTTTTTGAAGGATAGGCAGTCATCATGAGGGCTAAATTGGTTGACTGAGAAATATGTTTGACTGATTTCGCACATTTATTTGTATATGCAGGCTTTAATTTGTTTTACTTTTGTCTGATTTATTTTGATTTGCATTTGTGATCCCCAACATGCAGCCATTGGTGCCATGGTGCCTCCAGATACATTTCCTGGTGCCCACTTACTTCTCACCCAAAGCAAAGAGCCAGTCCTAGCTTCCTCATTGGATCAGGAAATGCTGAAGAAGAACCCACAAGGCATAATTTGTAAACAGCTTGCTTCCATAATAGGGGGATGCTTAAAATCTCCCAGTATTCTGGGAGTGGCCCCAGCCCCTGCAGCAGTCATTTTATGGTTCACTGTGCCTCTATGGCAGCATTTTTGTGGTGGTGCCCACTGCCTGTTCCCAAAATGTCAGAAGTCTTCACACACTCAACAAGGTTGGAGAACAGGGGTGCCTAGTGACCTGGCAACCAGCAGAAGACCAGGGAGTGGGGGGGGGGGTTAAGGGGGGGCAGCTGTTGTCCAGGTGTGACATCACACCTTCTTGGGAATTGCTAGAATCCTTACAGTTGTTTAACTATAATTAAAGATGATATCCAATAGATCTCAGCCTCTGAATCTCTTTCATTTAGAGAGATGGTTTTATCCTTCATGATCCCAGAAGGAAGGGAAGCTGTAAGCCTCTGTTCCATCTGCCGGCAGTGCAAGTGGGGTGCCCATTGCTGCATGAATAAAACCCGAAGATTTCCCTCTATCTGCCTGCCATGTGCACATTCCCAGATAACAAAAGATCTCAGTCAAACACAACCCTTTGAGAAATCCCCTGAGTTAGTGCAATAATTGGGGAAAATGCTTGCTGTGCACAGCAGTGTCAATTGGAATGATCCCACTTGGTCCAAACATGGCTAAATATCCCGGTTGGACTTGACAGGCACGTATCTGCTGAGTCACTCTGTCCCCATCACCACCCTGGGGAAATGGAATGGACAGAGAAGTACTGCCACTGAAAATTGTATTAAAATGTGGCCTGTTTGGAGACTTACCAAGAGTCAAAAGTACTTTTGTTCAGATTAGTTACCTTTCCAAGGTTAATGAACAGAGCATGTTCTGATCAGATTTTGATTAGCCAAGTTCAGGGTGCACATTCCTTCTTACCATCAAAGTTAGTCCAGTCCAGCACCCAAGGTCTCCATTATTTGGTGTTAGAATAAAATTGGCCACTTCCATAATTTAGGTGCAAAGCCTGAACCTAAAAAGTGCAGATGATATTCCGCTCATAGTGCCGGGAACTGAGGCTCTTCTGCGGTATGGATTAGAATTAGTGAAACAGCAAAGCTCCTTCCTCTGCCGCTGCCACTACGAAGGCATTTCAATCACAGTCCCTTTCATTAACAGCAAAGCAGCCGCAGTGTTGGACCCTGTTGCAGATCAGAGCCACTGGGTTAACAGGGATCAATTTAATCCTTCCCCTCAGTGCATGGCTGTAATTGTTGATCTATTAGAAACTTAATTGTACTGGGAGAGTGCCAGCCTTAAGAAAGCAATTAATGTATCAGCCAGATTTGAAAAGAAAGAGAATGTCTTTGCCCCCCTACACTTATCATTACATCTGACTGTAGAGTGTGGATACTGAAGTTCTAGAGAAGAACGAAAGCAGTGTGGTCTCTGGCAATCATTGCTTTTAAATACTCTCCTTCTGTTAAGAAATAGATACAGTAGAAATAGGTGTGTAGAGGGAAATTAGATCTTTGGCCAGTTCTTTTGAAATCAGAACAAAGGAACCACTTCGTTCTCCTAGACTGATCTAACAAAGAGGAACTACTTATAGTACGAACAGATGTTATGTTTTTTCTTTAGTAACAATGGAACTTACTTAGTGTCTGTTTTTATTGTTGCTGTTCGTGTGTTTATTTTTCATGCATTAACAATTATATTTATTAACAGCTTTTTGTTGTTTTTACAAAAGCTACAGGCATTTCTTTGCGTACTGTTTGTTTATAATTTTAATAGCATGATACTGATACTGCTTGTTCTGTGTGTAGGATTGCCTTATATGTATTTTAATGCAAAGTATGTGTCAAAGAGTTTCTAAGTGTTTCTAAGATCAAAAGCCATGGACCACTGTAGCAATAGGGAGGCTGCCTTAGATACCTTGCCCAGGATTCTGCTATCACCTGTGCACAGCTTCTCACTGTATTGTGTTTTTGTCACCTGCCAAGACTGAATCAAGAGAATCCATTGTTTCAGTTCAAACAATGCAAAGACCCAGAGGTGGCAGCTTTGGTTTTGCATAGAAATGTGATAGACACTGAATTCCATAGACTTTTGCTTCTCCTATTCACAGTCCATGTCCCCATTGTTACTTGTGTACACACACACACATTTATATATCTCATACCAGTCGGAATTAACATCATGCGTCTGAAAAACTGGGCTGTACTCCACAAAAGTGTTAATGTGTCAGTGTTAAGGTGTCCCAGGGCTTCAGGCCTGAATCCAACCAGACATTCTGCAGATTTAAGAGCACTTAAAATTTGAAAGATAGCACTTTCCACCAGAGTACATCATGCAAAATGCTGGCCTGGATGAATCACAAGCAGGAATTAAGATTGCTGGGGAAAAGATCAACAACCTCAGATATGCAGACGATACCACTCTAATGGCAGAAAGTGAAGAGGACCTAAAGAGCCTCCTGCTCAGAGTAAAAGAGGAGAGCGCAAAACTGGGCTTGAAGCTCAACATCAAAAAAACTAAGATCATGGCATCCGGCCCCATCACTCCTTGGCAAATAGAAGGGGAAGTCGTAGAAGTGGTGACAGACTTCACGTTCCTGGGATCCCAGATCACCGCAGACTGTGACAGCAGCCATCAAATTAAAAGACGCCTGCTCCTTGGGAGGAAAGCGATGGCGAACCTAAACAGCATGATAAAAAGTAGAGACATCACCCTGCCAACAAAAGTCCGCATGGTCAAAGCAATGGTATTCCCAGTAGTCATGTATGGCTGCGAGAGTTGGACTATAAGGAAGGCCAAGCACTGAAGAATAGATTCTTTTGAACTATGGTGCTGGAGAAGACTCTTGAGAGTCCCTTGGACTGCAAGAAGAACAAATCAGTCAATCCTCAAAGAAATCAACCCTGACTGTTCCCTGGAAGGCCAGATAATGAAACTGAAGCTCAAATACTTTGGCCACCAAATGAGAAGGGAGCACTCACTGGAAAAGACCCTGATGCTGGGAAAGATTGAAGGTCAAAGAAGACGGGGACGGCAAAGGATGAGATGGTTAGACAGTGTCA
>NW_015165922.1:28016-40212 GCF_001447785.1 Gekko japonicus
TGTCATCGACGCAACGAACATGAAATTGAGCCAACTTCAGAGGACAGCGGAAGACAGGAGGGCCTGGCGGGAGCTGGTCCATGGGGTCGCGAAGAGTTGGACTCAACTGTGCGACTGAACAACAACAACTTTCCACCACTTCTGCCTACTGCAGACTTCCCCCCCCCAACACCACTTAGCCCCCTCTGCTGTTCCTGAGGGTCTGCTAACCACTAGGAACAGTGTGAGAGTGGATTGGTGGAATCCGCCACCTTCTCCTTCAAAAACATAAATGTCCTTAAATCTTTGGAACTACATGGTTAGATCGAGGTCTCTGTTCCTTGTTCAACAGATTAGCACAGCTGTACCCTTCATCTTCCAGTCTGACACACTCATCTTATGATCTCCCTCAGGGACTGCTGTAGTTCCCAGATAAAAAGACTACACAGCAAAGAGGATGGTTGGGGGTGTGCACATGTGAAGTTCTTTTGTCAGGACAACACTGTTCCTTATCTTTGCAGTTTTCAGTGCTTTTAAAACAAAATTAAACATCCTATGTAGAATGCTAATAATATCTACAAACACTTGATAGTCATCACCACCGTGACAATCAGTACTTTTGTACCCAGAGGGGAGGCGCTGTGCATCTCCCACTTACCTCACAAGCTTCTGATGCTGATCTATGATTTCTTTGCAAGGGCAGCAGCTGCATCCATCCTAGGGCTACCTGCAAAGAAGTTCCTGTTTCTTGCAGCAGAGGGCAGTAGTACACATTAGCATACTGATAACATATGGCTAATCAGGTACAGCAAAAATAAACAGGAGTCTTGTGGCACCTTAATGACCAGCAAGTTTTTATTCTGTCCCTAAAGTTTTGCAGGAACCCCTTTGTCAGATGAAGCGGGCTCTAGTCCACAAAAGCTTATGCTAGAATAAAATTTGTTTAGTCTTCAACAAGTCAGAACAAGACTCCTCTTTGTTCTGATCAGTGAGCCCACTGGCTTTCTGGGGTGAGGAGGAAGAGAACTGTGGTAAGTGCCATAATTGTTCCTTTCTGAATGTTGCTTTTCCATAGAGGGAAAGATGAGAAGTAGCCATAGCAAAGATGTCACAGGAGTGCACATGGCAGTGGAAATGTTCACAGACCACTCTCCATTCTGACTTTGTAATTTTTGTCAATATAAGTAGTTTCCCCCCCTGAAAGTGTTTCTAATACAAGAAATGTTTACAATAACTGGTGTAGCATGGCTAAGGGACAGAACAGTGGTCTGTGAAGTCTCTGGTTAAAATTTCTGTCTGCCATGAACTCATGAAGCAGTCTTAGACAAATATCTATCTCAGTCCCTCCTCCCCATTTGCACACTGAAAGAATAATGCTGGCCTAGCTATTGTAATCCTTACATGATTCAAATGCTAATCACTGTTACCCCAGTATTGCAGATGGGGAAACTGAGGCTGGGAAAACACTAACAGTGCCACCCTTCTAAATCCATTGAAGTCAATGGGCTTAGAAGTATATAACTCTGCTTAGGATCGCTTTGCTGGTGGATTTCCTGAGGCCACAATAAGTTCTTTGCACTGGTAAGGTTTGAATCAGGGATCAGACTCCCAACCACTACACTTCTTCAGTAGACTGAGATTGTATTTCAGGCCATAATATTTGCTGGCAGAGGAAAAAGAGGTACTTAGGAACTGAATAGCCTGGAGCACCATTCTCCTGGAGTGGTGATTTTCTAAGACTCAACTTGTACTGCTTGACTGATAGATTGCCTTGCTTGCTAGTCTTCTGTGCAGTTAAATCCTAGTTAGAAACAATTCCATGCCTTTTGATGAGCCATTAAGCTGCCACAAAATGATCATTCATGCTATTGCAGACTTCTTGTTGAATGGACAATTGAATGAGCAATCCAGTTCTTTTTAGATAGTGGCAGGTGCCTTTTTCAGTTCTGAGACTTTTCAATTAGAATATCTCAAAATGGTAAGGAAATTTTTATTTCTTAGCCATATGGCCAATTGGTACAGGCTTGGGCAAAAAATGTGAGTAATTATCTGCCAAAGGGCAGCACACACAAACCACAGAAAGAGACAGAGAGTGCTGCAGGGGAAACTAGTGTCACAGGGCTCTTTGAGTAAGCGATACACCCTAAAGGTGCATCATACCTGTGACTGTCCATAATGTGGACAGATTGCATTTGGTGCAAGGCAGATGAGAAGCAAACCAGTCCTCTTGGCCAGAGCCTATTCCTATCATAGAGTAGTTGTGGGCAGCCCAAGGATGACGGATCCAGGAACCATCACTTTGATAGGCAATATGCTAGTATATTATAATGGCTCTATCAATGAAAATAGGAGAGGCTTCTTGGGCTGAAATAATAAACGCATTATGAAGTGTAGGGACGATGGAATATGACTGCAAATCAGCCTTCTGGGATGGCCATCAATCAGCTCTGAAACCTGATATAAGGACATTTGGTTTTTCACATGTGCACACTACCTGCGGGAGAGAGATGGGAAAGTGTTCTTAGTAGACGGCGTAAATTTAATCTTCATCATGGTTATAACATAAAATTGTTCATTTAAACTGAGTGGGCTGAGGAAGACAATTCACACTGAATGACAAATGTATCTTCCATTGTTTACGTACACCCAACATGAGCTCACTCTATGTGAATGGCAGGAGGGAAGGAGAAGAGAAGACCAAAAAAAAATGACAAAGTTGCCAAGGATACTGAAAGTGCAGAGAGGTCAATGGAGTAACAGTCATCAGCTGGGCCTAGGGCACTCTCCTCAAGCCTTGGGTAATTGGCTGCCAGAAGATGACTCATCCAGACCAAAGAAAAATCTGCATTTCCTCAAGGGTTGACAATGATAGTCTCTATGGTTTTCTAACAGAATCAGTATCAGCCTATTACCATCGTAAATCTTTCTTTCCTCCAAGGAGCTCAAGGTGGCATACATGAGCCTCCTACTCATCATATCCTCACAACAGCCCTGTGAGGTAATTTAGAGGCTAATAAAATGGGATAGGCCCAATGGCATGTAGTGAGATTCGTGGCAAAATGGGGATTTGATCCTGGATCTCCCGGTTCCTAGTCTGACACTTCATAGTAGCTCTCCAGAACAAGAAAAGCAACATAAGAAATCAACCCATCCAACAGTGACCAGAACAAAAGTGAGAGAAGGTACATAAATACCCTAGTGTTAAAGGATAAGAGATTTTCATAGTACAAATCTTTATTGATTGATTTATTGGCTTGCTTCATTTCTTGTCCACTTTTCTGAGACTCAAGGCAGATTACAGAGTTATACAAACAATGCGAACCAGTATAATACGTGCAATGCACTACAAGTGAATTTCACAGTTAAAGAACCATGATCCAATAAACTGGTTTTCACAGTTGGAACCATTAAATAAAGAGCTATACAAACTCTTGTAATATATCCAATAAAGACTTCAGTATCAATCAAAAGTGGTTTTGATTTGACCAAAAAAGGAATAACATTTTTTTATCAATAAAAAATACAGTTCCTGGCCAGTGTGTTCCAACAGGAAGAACAGGGTTTAAATCTCTCCCCATCTTTGGCCTCACTGGGATAAGCCTGAACAACATTCAGACTACTAGCTAGCAATGCCTCTTCTGGCTCTGACATCAAGGGCTTGAAGCCATCCAAGGATTCTTCAGAAACAACGAGTTCACCTAACAGCCAGGGAGCAGGCCCCATCAGGGTTGCAGCCTCAGGTGCTAAGGCCAGGTCTAGGTCAAACCCTGATTCTGTGAAGCCCTATTTGAGCATTGGCACTGATCAGTGTCTGGAACATAGGCTGCCAACCTGGTCCTTCATTATAGCTGAACTGTCTCCTCACGGACCCATCATTTCTGTCGCTCCCACTGTGTGGGGAAATACCTGGGGGACAGGTAGTCTGTGATCTGGCCCTACAAGGTAGGGAGCTCGCTGCCCTGGAGCCTGGCATGTTAGCAGCATTGTCTGGAGCTAGGCCTTCAGGGGTGGGTCCTTTGAGTGAGGCCTTGGGGCTCTGGGTCTGGAAGAGGCTCAGGGTCTGCAGGGGGTCCACTGATGTCAGCTGTCTCCTGGACCTTCTGCTCTTTCCCCAGGGTAGTTTCCCTCTTGTCCTGGTCATCCTCTGAGAAATCTATATCTGTTCCTGAGTCTGAGTCATCCAGCAGGCCTTTTGGCTCTGTTAACTAGAAGTTGTATATATAACAGACTTCTAAAATTATAAGCCAAAAAAAAAACCAAACAGACTGATGGATGGGATGAGAGGATGAATGACTGGTTAGCAGGAAGAACAAAGTTTGAGTCCAGGAAGGGAAGGAAGAAAAGGGGGTTTGGCTGGTGAAAAAGTGATTTTGTTGAAGCATAGTCTGGTTACTATAGCAGACTCCACTGGAATAGCTGGGTTAGTCTGTCACAGCAGAAACAAAAGAAGCACCTTTAAGACGAATACATTTACTGAAGCATAAGCTTAAGCTTCTGTGCACTTGAGTCCACTTCATCAAATGCAGTGAAGTGAGTCCTTGGTCAGTGAGAGCTCCATAGAAAGAGAGAAGAAAGAAAACAATGTGAACACTAGGTTAAAAGGTCTTGTTAGCAGGGCTCTAGTCGGGGGGGAGCTCTCAGGTACGGAGCTCCAGAAGAGAACCTCTAGGGGGCGGGGCGGTCACGTGGTGAAGCCCCGCCCCCTTCTTTACCCCGCCCTCTGCTTCGATCCTCATTCCGTTTGGGAATGAGGATGAAGCAGGAGGATAAGTAGCCGGGCCTTCTGACACACTTCCGGTGATGTCAGGGGGTGTGGCCTTCTGTCACTTCCGGTGATGTCAGGGGGCGTGGCATATGCAAATAAGTTATGCTAATGAGCTATGCTAATGAGCTCCGGCAGCTCTTTTTCTACAACAAGACCCCTGCTTGTTAGTGACATTCTGTGCAAAACTGAAAAGTATATACAGGTACGTACAGCAGCTGCAGTTGGTGATAGTACAGACCATTTGTTTACATTAAGCAATTTTAATGCAGGAGATGGGCAAAATTTGCAGGTCTGTTGGACTACTGCCCAGTGCCAAAATCCCCTGACAATTCTAATTCAGTGGTTAAGACATGCTCCTGGATCTATAACAAAAGGCACAGAATAGACTTACAATGGCTACAGTTTTAGCCTGAAGGGGAAATCAGTATCTTTACTTGGGTGTTATTCATTTTGACCAAGAATTTCATCCGGTGCTTTGGAAAGGAAAAATAATGGAGTCTCACTTCTGTCAGTGGTGAGGCCGCATTTATGACTGGGGTGATGGAGATGGGAGTTTAAATGTGCACCCATGAAGGTGTAGACAATCCCCCCTCCCCACCATGCAGTCTTGAAACAGATAACTCCCAGGTTTCCTATCAGAAGAAAACAGGCTGCCCTGTGAGATGGGCAGAGGAGGTCTGCTACAATATCAAGAGCATTCAAGCAGTCAGGGAAATCAAAGCAGCACTGCATTACTTCTGTTGTACCCCCAGCATTTCACTCCTCTGTATATCCACCAAACACCCATATAGTCAAAATGTTTATTGTGGAAAGAAAAAGAAATCAAGATCATGGATAGAAAACCTGGAAAACTGCTTAAAACCTTTTTTTTTTTTGCATTTTTGAGCAGTGCTTACACACATTTTTGAGCAGTGCTTACACTCAGTGCTTACACACAAGAGATGCATCGTGCCAGGTCCAGTCTCCTCCAGGAGGCTGTTTACATGTTGCCATGCTTGTTCAGAGAAGAATGGCCACCTGCCTTCTGCAGGAAGCCAGCTGTGTAGAAACAAGCATCACAAGCTAGCCCCCATCAGAAACATAACGATGATTGAATGAAGCCTGAAGCACTTTCAGTGTCAGTTTTGACAACTCTTTTTTTTCAAGGAGGTGCTTTCTGCATCCATACATCTCCCATAAACAAAAAGGATTTAACTTCTCAAGTTCTGTGATCAGGACAACCTGACAAAGGCCCAGAGCAAGGCATTTTCTGCATATCACGGAGTTTGGAGGACACAGCACAGTGAGAGACGTGGGTGGGAGAGCAAAATGTCCTTAGACCCTGTGGTTTCAGGATCATGCAGATAAAATCCGTTTTAAAATCCTCTGATAATTCAGTGGACTGCAGCAAACTTGACAGGGACAATGAGTATCTGACCAATCACAAGGTCATAGCACTGTGCCGTCTTCCCTAGGAACTGGCTTGCCTCCATACACATGGCATCTGTACTAGACCTGCTTATCATGTATCTGAAATCTGCATGTTCTTCAGATGAGTACTCTTCACTCTATGAGAGGTACTCTTTATGAGGAGGTTAGGAGCTGCTACATTAAAGCGGCCATTAGTTGAAAATGTAGCATAAAATCTCCCCCAGATGGATCCTGCTACTTCATATAATCTATCTCTTTTCAGCACTTTTATTTCTTTAGATAGCAACACAGAGTTATTGAACATCCCAGCAGAGTAAACTCTCCTTTTTAAGATGGACTGAAAACTGGCTATGACTGTTTATACAGCTCACTAATTCATACACACAAACACCATTCACTGAGGCTAAAAATCCATTTAAAACATTTTTTCTAAATAAATAAGCAAATAGCAATATAGCCTTGGTCACTTGCTCATCATTTCATTCATTTGCTTTATTAAGGAAATGTGATTACTCTGTAGTTATTCTGGGTTTATGTATACAACAGAATGTCACAGCTCAAATGTGCATAGTATTTACACTTCTCCACCTGACCATCTACTCCTTTAACTGCAAATGTCCTTTTTTGCACAGCAATGAGATATCTTGTGTGTGTGTGTGTGTGTGAAGTACCCTCAAATTGTGACCCCAGCAAGGAGCTTTCAAGGCAAAAGGGGGTTTACTATTGCCTTCCTCTACAGAGTCTTCCTTGGTGGTCTCTCTTCCAAGTACTGATCCTGCTTAACTGAACGAATACACACACATACACACCAATCTGCAGGTCTTCTTTCTCCATCACAGTGGTATGAAATTGGCCTGGGGTCCTCCCCTCCTCTGTATAAGTGTATTTTTTTTAGCTTACCTCATGTCCTGACTCCTTTATGGCCCCGCTCATCATAATGATGTCAACAGGGAAACACACCATAGAACAGAGGTCATCAACCTTTTTGCACCTGTGAGCTTAATCCAGATATAGGGTGGTGGGCACAACTATAAAATGGCTGCTGCAGGGACACACACACACACAGTGAAAGCCTAAGTGCAGGAGAAAAGGAGGAAGAGCAGATAATTTGAAAAATACACTGGGAAAGAGGAGTGAAAGAGAATAAAGATAACACTGTGATGGTAGCTGCTGAGCAATAGATTGGATGGATGGATGGATGGATGGATGGATGGATGGATGGATGGATAGATAGATAGACAAGACAGACAGACAGATTATATATAGATATATGATTCAATACACAATCTGATGCACATTGTTTAAAAAAAAACCATGGAGGAGTACACAATATTCATGAATAATGACAGTAAAAATTTCAAAGAAGTACAGGCGCTTATTAATTCCAGACAGATATCCAAAGTCTTGAACATCCAAAAAAATTAACAGATTTATTGTGGCACACTTCCTCAAATATATGATGTATATATTCAGTTGGTATATACCTCCACATGCAAGTATGGCAGTATCAAAAGGCAATGAAATACACGGAGTCACAGCATTTCTAGGTAATGCTCCAATGTAATAGGAGACAGCACAATCATTGTAGCTTTGATAGCCTACTTTAGCATGACTCCTTATAGTGAGATGAAAACCTGGTCTTGATTGAGTCCTAAATAAATTCAATAAAGCATTCTAGTTTAGCTTTTGAAATGTAGAAGCTGCTAGGCTGAGTCCACTGACATCCACCAGAGGACCCAGGAGTATGCAGCTAAACCTTCTCTCACCTTTCCCCTTAATTTTCTTTCCTCTTCTCTTTTCTTGCTATAGTTTTCTGATTGGGAAAGAGAATGAGTGTTTCTGTTTTTCTTTTGTAGTTGAAGAAACCCCAAAGTCCCAACACAGTCTATTTCACGCAAGTGCATTGGCTGAAAAGCCAGCACCTCACCTACAATCTCTGTGCCTTCCTACCTAACTGTGAAGCATAGTGGCTTTGAGTGCTTAGGGACTGGGGTCAGGGAACAGGTTTGTCAGAAAGAAATTGTCACTGGAGATGCCAGTAATAACAGCAGTCCATAAAGTTAAACTTTTCTGTACCAGCTTTTTCTTCTTTTTTTGTGAGTACTGTGTGTGTGTGTGCCTGGAAGTCATAGTTGACTTCTGGCGACCCCTAGTGGGGCTTGGACATTTCAGAGAGCTGGCTTGTTATTGCTTGCCTCTGCATACCGGCCCTGGTATTCCTTGGAGGTCTCCCATCCAACTACTTGCCAGTGTTGGCCCTGCTTAGCTTCCAAGATCTGACAAGATTGGGCTTGCCCGGACTATCCAGGTCAGGGCTTCTGTACCAGTTTTAGATTACTTCTGAATTACAAAGAGGAGGAGTGGAAAAGTGAAGATCCCTTTGAGAAAAGCAGCTCAAAGCACTGAAAAAAAAATGCGATTTCTTCTCTTTGATCTCTCTTGCACTAGTTCTTTGAGCAGGGTTCATTCATTTCCCCTTGTGCCTCTTCTGCCCTAATTTCCTCCCACTTTTAATTTGTCCCTATTGACTTTAATTAGGATCTCATTAGTAACTTTCACTAGCCTGGTAAGCACTCCTGTACCACAAGCCCCCTCCCCCCCCTCCCCAGTACCCACTGTTTGGTGCTCAACATAGTTTATTTTCCTCAGGCCAGAGGGACAAGTCCCTGCAGTTTCTCACAGAACAGAAGCAAAGGCAAAGAAGAGGCAGGCACCAAGGTGGAAGCATCCAGAAAAACCTGACTTTCATCTAAACAGCACCACACTGGAAAACTCCATAGCTGCAAGACTTCAAGAGAGCACTGCCAACTTCTTAAGAAGAGGCCGAAATAAGTTCAGTTCTCTACAATGAACTGTATTTTAAACACTGATGATTCCTGTGTGCAATGTCATAAAATAATACTCTGCTTGTATGTTCTTTTCATGTAGCACATGCCTACATGTTTATAGCAGTTCAATACTAATTTAGAAGCAGGACTATGTAGATTGCAGCCAGCTTTGGTCAGCAGTGGGGGGGGGATGTGCCCCCCATCACTGGGCGGCTTGGTCCTCACTGAAAGGAATCCCATGGAATGTGTGTGTGCAAGCGCATGGAAAACATCTATGTGCAGAATCCAAAGAGGTGCCCTTGTATCCCTCAGTGGCCATTGCATTGCACAAGATTTCCTACACACATGCCCTACCTCATATTGATGGGCATGTTGCTAATTTTTTTTGCCACTCCCCTTCCATAATACATAGGTAAAATATTAGTCTGAGATTGAGCAAGAAGTCTCTTGATGTAGGTATGGTTGGTATCACGTTGCATAAACAGAGGCTCTCCCACTAGAGCACCTTCATCACACCTGTGCTTGTGTTGTGGGCCCAGTCCCGTAAAGTTCTGGACATCCTTAGTGGCTGACAAAAAATCAATAGCACTCTAATGGCTCTTGGTGCATTGCCCCTTGCAAAGAATGCCTGCCCTGACAGCCTTTAACAATTACTCTCTAAGCAGGACTAATAATGCTGACTTGCGCTCCAGCTCTTTTTCAACTCCGATATGGTTGCCTTCCTTATTAATATTATCAGGTGCTTTATGAAGACAGACTCTCCAAGCTTTCTGGTGCTAATAATAGCCCCAGCTCCACTGGACAAGAGAGTCAATAATGGTAAGCTGGAGAGCTTATCTGAGGTGTACTCCCCTGCATACAAATCTCATTTAAAGAACGCCCAGTGTCAGTAAACAGTTTTATTACTGACTATTTATATTGGTTTCCCTTTATCCCCACAGATCTGATGGTAAATTACCCGCCCGAGCGCTATTCATTCAGGGTCCCTCATAGTTAACAAACCAGTCACAGGCACTGCTGTGGTGGAACACATGTATTGATTTCCCCCAAATCAAAAGAGAGGGCCGAGAGAGAATGCATGGGCTTTTCATTACAGTGGGAGCCGCCAATGGAGAGGCTCCTTTTGCTGCATTTGAATGAAGGGAATGGAATCTTTTGCCCAAATCTTTAGAGAAGAGATTGGCAGCCAGCAGAGACCCAAAAGTGGATAACTGGTAGATTTGAAAGAGCAATGGGGAACTAGCAGTCAGGTCTAATGTTAGAGGTTGTGTATGAAGGGAACTGTGGGAACTGTGCTGGATACCCCTTCCCCGTCGGTGTGACCAAAAGTAATCATTTATGATGTTTATAGTCCTCTTTCCTTCTATCATGGAACTCGAGGTGCAGGTACAGTTCCTTGGAGGCCTCCTGCCCAGGTGCTGTTCAGCTCCAGAGCAATGGTAGCCTCTCAAGAGCTTTCCAACCATGCCCTGGGATAATAAAAAGTGCCTTGCATCTTCCATGGTTGTGCCACTGAACAATGGAGAAAAGAGCATGAAGTCTGGAAGTCAACAGCCTGATAATCTCAGTTTTCCCCTCCAAGCCTTTTTTAAAAAGATGCCTAATAAATGTATGCTTGAAAATGTGTGGGCAACAGCTGGTGAAAACTAGAAGCTGGGGAAATGTCCATTCCTCTTTGCTCAATCCACAGGCACAAGCAGAAGGAGAATAAACTGTACAAAACAGCAAATCTGCCAATTTGCATAAGTTATTCTCTCTCTCTCTGTTAGTGTACCATATCCACAGCTTGGTAATAAACCGATAGCCCTTCCCATCCTGGCATGGGGCCGGACACCCAGGCCCCAAGGCATAATGAGAACCTGCTTGCTGGATCAGACCAAGGCCAGCATTTTGTTCCCAAATGTGGCCAGACAGCCAGATGGGCCTGAGCCCTCTAGACCTACTAGAATGAAGTGCTTTTGGGTTCCCTCCAAAGCCGGGGAACACTGCAGAAGCACTGCAGAAGCCAGGCAACAGCAGCAACCCAGAAGAGGTCACTTAAAGCAAGAAGCAGCCAAGGGCAGACCAGGCAGTACCTGACCACACAAGGGGCGAAGCAGGGCTAGGGGAGCAGCAGGCCCCGGCAGGAAGGACTTGTGTCTGAGCAGTGATCAATTCATCGGGCGTCAACTGCTGTGGTTCCCCTAGACCAGGCCATTCCACACCCTCCCGGCAAGCGGATAGTGCGCAGAGCTGGCCTGTGGGAGGGGCAACCCCCACCCTTTACAGGTCCTCGGGGCTCCACCCGCCCCCACGCCAGCCCTCAACAATGCCCCACGGAGCTCTCCGGCAAATCCGGGCTCCGCCGAGCAGGCACTGCTCCGCTTTCGAGAGCCCTGCTCCGCCTGCCGTTTGGGGCTCTCTCTGCGCATCCTACGTGGCGTCGGCTTCCGCAGCCGCTCCTTGAGGAGGACAAGGAGGCCACGCATGGCAGGCAGTGCCCCCAGGGAATGGCAGTCGGGAGCGGGGGGCAGCAGCAGGGCATCCCGGCCGCTCTTTCTCCCAGCGGATGCCCTGTGCCCGCGGGGCGCAGCGTGTCAAGCCGACTGCCCGCTTCACCAGCAGCGCCCTCCCTCCCGTGTCCCCCTGGCCGGGCTGGACGAGGCGCCCGGGCTGCTGCATCAAGCGGCTCTGAGCGGATCAGGTGGGCGGGCAGCGCGGAAGGGGTTAAGCGGTGGGAGACGCTCCGCCAAGGAGCCGGGTGTTCCCAGCAGGTGGCCTCTCCGTCTGGGAGGGCGGCCGAGGGGAGAGGCGGGGGCGGGCGCCGCTCGCGGGGCCGGTGGTGGAGCGGAGACAGAAACTTTCCCCGGATCTTTTCCCCAGCACGAGGAGGAGGAGGACGCAGGCGCCAAACCTCCGCCCGCCGGGGGAGACGCTGCAGCGGCCGCGGGGGAGCAATTCTCGACAGGCTCGCCGGCCCCCTCGGGGAGGTGCAGCGCCGGAGAGACGCCCCGGAGGCGCCCCCCTCCCCGGCTCCTGGGCCACTTCTTTGCTTCTCTTTTTTCCTCCTTTCCCTCTTTCCTTCTCTCTTTTTATCCCCTCTTTCCTTCCTTCTTTCCTTCTCTTTCTTTCCCTCTTTCCTTTCCTTCTTTCCTTCTGTCTACTCTCTCTCTTTCCTTCCCTCTTTCCTTGATCTGTGGCCCAACTCTAGTGAGAAGGGGTTTAAACTTTAAAC